>NC_089876.1:55148333-55449166 GCF_040182565.1 Anser cygnoides
ATTTTATTATTTTAATTTGAAATAAAATGGCTTCTGGTTCATGATCATGGTTTAGAGGTGCTATTATGCAGGTTCTTGTTTCTATTACCTGGCAACAAAGCATACTTTTTTTTTTGGTTTCAGATCAGTTACCTGTGATATCAACTTGAGAATATTTCTAAATGTTACATTGGTAGTTCAATCTCAATTGCTCTCCTTGCATAGCTCATTCTTTGTCATGAAGTATTGTGAAAATATTTACTTAAAATTTTATGCCATTTACAGAAAATAACTTAAGAACAACTGTCTCAAAAGAACACCTGTATTTAGACAAGACAAAAACCTTAAGTAAACGGATAATCTCTTGTCTCTTCCAGGTTTACACTGGATCCTCATCATAGAAGCAAGATTCTAGTTTTCCACAGGCTTGTCTCACTACAGAAACAACACAAATTAGTACAATAAACAGTTTGCATTTTATGATAAGATAAAGACCTTTTCCTGATTTTTTTTTTTTTGAGGGGGGGAGGGGATGACTTTTGGTTATTTTCCTTCATCTGAACCCAGATGTAGGTAACTATTTAGATTTATTATAGAACCTAATTAACTATCAACTTCTTTGAAATAAGAAACTAGTGCTCACACTCATATCGATTTCACCAGCAAAATGTAGGAAAGTAGAACTTTTTCCTGCTTTTAGCCTATGAACTGCCTTTTTTTACAAGCCAATCAACATTTGACATGGGGAATAGGGACATAGTTAGTAAGATTATTTTCATACCTGCTAATCCTGTGTGTAAATTATGATCTGTACTAGTATTGGGCTCAGCAGAGAAGACAAAGAACAGAATGTTAATGTACAATTTTCCTCATGCATAAAAGACATTTCTTCTGCTCTAACAGACATTAACCCAGACTCTGAAGAGCAAACATTTTCTTTTTTTTGGTGGAAATACTTCCCTGAGTAGGCATGCTTTCTAAAATGATTTGGGTACTGTTCTCAAGTACTAATACACAAAGTCCAGAGCCTCTAATTTTGTGATGGTTAGAAGTAATTTCCATGAAGAAATACTGCTGTGGACACTTAACTTTTGAAATAGCAACAACAAAAAAACCACAGAGAAAGTTTTGTGGTTTCTTAAAAACCTAAGCAACTAAATGTATATGATATACACTATTTTTTTTTTCTTCTGGCATTCAGCTGTAATATGGTATGCACTCAACATGTTTTTCTAGCCTGACATATTAGAAAAGAAGTCTAACTTGTTATTTTCTATAGAGACTGAAAAGCTGCTTAAACAGGATTTACTCTGATTTCTCTCCAATTAAAATAGAATGCAAATAGCTGAAAGATCTTAAACAATGTAAACAGCAACAGTAAGGGTACTATTAAAAAGTATCTGGCTGTAATTTTAGCTTTTAAAACTCTGTTTTTAATTTTTCCTTACATACCACTGGCAAAAAGGAAAGTTTTTTTTATAGGGAGAAATGAACAACAATGTAATGGAAACAGAAAAGATATTCACCTTTTTGACTTCCATCTTTTTTTGTTTCATTCGCTATTTCGTCAAGACAACTGCTGCCTAACTATTCACCATCTCAGTCCCTTTAGATACTTCATGTGATAACTTTCTTACTTTAAAAACTTTAAAAGGCAGTGGAACTTTTTGTAAGTTGCTCACCAGTGTAAATGACCACATGATGTTTTTCGGTCTCTAACAGATCTCACTTGGATAAAGAGGCTATCCTTTTGCTTCCCAGTTGATAGTACTGAGCACAGTGGAATCCAGGTCCATGTCTGTAGGATGTCAGTACCACATAACAAAGTTACTTATGACTGTATGTTATCAGTTCAATTAGCTTCACCATATTTACTATTGAAATTATAAGAAATTTTCATTCTGTAGACCCTCAGTTCCTCAATTGACTTAGGTAAAGAAGAGGAGATTTTTGGAATGGAGTGGTAGAAGGTAAGCACATATATTTATGCATTGACAGTATAAATGAATTTATTCCACTTGAGGGTTATTTAAGGAGTTATCCTGGTGTTTAGAAGAAACTATAGAGTGGAAATGTTCTTCCTGAGGTTAGGGCTGTCATACTTCCTACTCCTGCAAAACAAAAACAAACAAACAAAAAAAGAAACAAAACCCAACCAAACAAGAAGACTGACAGTAGTCTTGAAACTGTAAAACATATAGCTATTCAGGTCATTCTTGAGGAAGAAGAAAACCTGAGATTGCTAGTAGGACAACATAACCAGTTGAAAGTGATTTCACTCTGACCTTCCATAGAGGCCTACAAAATGCCAGATATGATACAATGGCAATTGGGTTTATTATTCTGACACCTCAAATGTCCTCAAACAGCAATTTCTGTAACTAATGGGAGGGACAAAGAAGTTTAAATATTTATTTATTTATTTATTTATTTTACACTTAACAGTTGAGTTATATAAAGACAAGGAGAAATAACAGTTCATATATTTTCCAGAAACACTGAGAGTATTAAACAAATTTGATTTGTTGCTGAGCCTTTATTTTTTGCTATCTGGAGTAACAGTGTTAGTGATGATTGAAAATTTGTGGAACAGGAAAGAATAAACTACCCCACTGTGGTTGAAAATGCCACTTCCAGCATCAACCTGAATACCTGAGTTCATATGCAAAAGGACATTGATATTTATTGCTGGGGCTATTTGTTAAATATAATGGGCAAAATTTTTCTACATATGCACATGGAGATCCTGTTGGTACCAGATAGACCAACGCTCAGCAAAAGAATTTGGCCTTTAATTGGTAAATATTTCATGTTTGTCTCCTACAATTGCCTGCTTTGCACAGATATGGTCAAATGAGAGATAAAACTTTGGAAAAAGTCTTTTCAGCCCTTTTACATTATCTTTAAATTGTGAATAGTATAACTTGAAGGAGATCTTCAGGTTTTAAATATATATGAGTATGGTTGATAGCATGACTTTTCATTTCTAGTTTTCAAAATGTGACTCAGATCACTGGTATTTTGAGCAACTGTATGCAGTTGTTTTTAGGTATTTTTCCAAAGTTTTACAAGTTCAGTCAGAATAAGAGAACAATTTAAAAAAATAAAGTGGAATTTATAACATTTTATACTCTCCTTTTGGATGCACATGGGTATATGTGAACACATCACTATTATGCTGGCAACATTCAAAAAACTTACAAAAGTTTTCTAACAATATGGTTATGTACTGCTTGAATCTCCCAGATTAGGCAGTTTGTGCCAACAAATCTCAATAAGAATTGAATGCTTAAATACCTTCAAGGAATTTATTCTCATATCATCCAGACTGATGAGCTCTCCTGTCCAACTCAGTAATGCATGTTGCTTGAGAGGCACATGATTGCCAATAAAACTATGAAATGTTTGAAGACTGTTTAATTCATCACAGGTAAAGTTAAAACCAAGGTGCAAGGATTCTTTTAAGGGTAATTCCTCTTTGTGTTCCCTATTTTTACCGACTTCGGGATTATCTGGTCTTAGAAAATATACCCCTTTCAGCAGAGATGCAAATTTCTCAATATGTTGAAGAAAACACTTATGATATGGGTCAAATAACTACTAATGCTATTCTACATTCTTCCTTCCATGTTCTGGACTGTAATCCCACTCATTGACCACGTGCACTAATTTTGTAAATTCAGTATTATGTTTAAATCCCAGTGAAATTACTTGAGTTATTCAAACATAAATCTTTCTAGGATGGGGGCCTAAGGCTATGTAGTCCCCAGGGTAGGAAAACTTTTTAGTTTGTCTTCTAAAGGGCCAAGCACACTGTCAGACATAACAAATAAATAATACAGTGGAAATGTCATTATCTGAATCACAAGTCTATTTTTGCAAAAATATCATGTTCCCTAGTGGTTGAAATGTTATTCCAGGCTAGATCAATCTTGAGTTTGTATTTCAATGTTACATATTATAGCATAGCCAAATACTATGTAATTCATCCAGTAGATTCTTCATATTTACCATTAACAACAGCATAGTTTTTCAAGAAAAGAATACAGATTTTACCATTTTCTTCCCATGATTATAGCGAATATAGCACTACAACAGAAAAGTTCTACTTAATGTCAAATATTTCCCTTTGCTTTTATAAGGACTATGATAGATTTTGACCTTCTAATTTTACATTTATAATACCAAGTTAACCTGGAATTAATTACCATGCATTTTCTTGACTTGTATTTCCATGTATCTTGGCAGTAACTCTTGAGACCAGCCTCATAGAGACACCATTACCATATAAGTGAGAACTGCAAAAACCTGTAGATTTCAGAGTCTCTTTTAAGCATTTATTGCTTTGGGCTAAAAGAAATTCTACCTGAGGACTGTTATAATATCATGTCCTGTTGAAGAAGCTTATCTGTCTATTGTAAGGCAGGATCTGCTACAACAGCCATCATCAACAGTTTGTCAAACTTATTCTGAGAAAGTTCAAATGGTGGAGACTCCACTCCCTTTCTGACCAACGCATGACAATTTTTAGCATTAGAGTCTTCCTTCAAGTCTAGCCCTATTCTTTCCTTTGTAATTAGTTAAATAGTAGGCATTATATTCTATTTCCCCACTGTTTTATTCCCTTTTTTGTCATACCAAACCTTGGAAATTCTTTATCAAAACAAAGGCTTCAACAGTAAACAATAAGATGGTTAAATGCTAGATTATTCAGCTCTTTTGAGTCTTCAGATCTGCAGATCAAAAACGTTTTCTCTCTCATCCCTTGGCTTAGTTTACTGAGCAGAAATGAACAAATGGGCATGAGGGCTCAATCTGCTCCAATCTCTCATTGTAATAAGCATCAATTTTCCTTATCTGTACAACATTTCCAGATGTTTTTTCCTAATCACACTATTACCTCAAATTATTATTATATAAAATGATTCTGAATGACATTACCCTCTTCATCCTCCTCTGGCTGCAGGTATTGGCTGAACATTTCCCTCAAGCACCCTGTTTATCTATGTTCATGCTCCTCAGGTAACTGACAATTCTCAGTGCTTCCCTGTTAACACTTTTTTACCAGTCATTTAATCAAGAAGTATTCAATGGGAAAGAAAAGGAACGGAGAAAGGAGTATTTCTTTGTGTTGTGTTTCTGGAACCCCCAAACCAACTCTTTAGTGGTGTGACTTAAAAATTACTAGTAAAAAAAGCACAAACATTAGAATGACTGTAATTTTGCTAACCCACTCCTCTTTCTGGCAGGAAGCTTTATCCAGAGAAACCCCACATACAATTTCTTTTCCTGTCCTGGGAGAAGTTCTGTAAATCTTCCCATTGATCACCTGTCTCCTTCTGCTCTCTGCTTCCTGAACTGACAGCTGGCAGCCCAGCATCTCTGTCGCACAGACCATTCAATTTTTCAGCTGAAATTCATCACCTTTGTCCTGCTGAGGTGGTGTAACTGGGTTATCGTGAAAGAAAAGATCATTGAAGCCATTCAGGATCATTCAGGTATATGCTTTGATTCACTCTCTCTTTCAGGACTGATCTACTCCTTGTGATTAAATTCCTGATGCAAGTACTCCTGTAAATTCTTACCCATTACTTACTCATACATATCCATGAGAAGCATCAATTTCTCTCTCTCCACTTCCCATTACCCATATTCTAGCAGGAGCCTAATGTTTAATTCTTCTGGGGCTTGGCTGTTGATTTTTACCTCACTTAGTCATGGTCCAAACAATGAAAGTAGCTGTCAGACTTAAATGGTGGCACAGAATGTGTTGTATATGCCACTTTGATAAAAGTGACTGCTCAGTGAACAGGACAAGAGGGAACTGAGCCCACTGAATCCTTTGCTCTTAGGTATGTGCTACTCCCTTCTATGGGAGCTACCTCCCATTTCTTGCGAACTGATGAACTTCCTGGATTCGTTTTTTAAGCATGCTTGATAATAAAATCGTAATTATTGTCAATACTGTAAAGCAGGTACAAAACAAAGCCACATTGAAAAAAGACAGGCAAAATACAAAACATACTGCAGGCTTCAGAAAAGTTACTTGCTTAGTTAATGGAACTGAGATGGCATCAACTAAGACAGTCCTGTTATTAGCAGTGTGTGCCCTCTGGACCAGTTTAGAGGGAAAAGTTATACCAGTTCTCATTTCATGTGTTTTGCTGTGAATAAGTAATCAACAAAAACAACAACAAAGAAAAAAAAAGAAAAAAAGGCGTAGTTTAAGGAACTAGTAAGACTTAGCAAGCAGAAGGTCTCTTAGCAACAAAACCCCATAACTAATGTGAAGCAGCTGTGGTAATTTTAGAAAATGGCTCAAACCGTTGAAAAGCCATTAGGAAGCTGATATATAGAGAATAAAAAGAACCACTCAACTTTAAAAAGATTTCCCAATATGGAGTGTTATGTTATTTTATAACCAAATCTTAGTCATCCAAAGTTTACATGCCACAAAATGCTATTTATGACCATGTGGCCGGACTTTCTACAAGTAGCTGGAATTCCATCACATACCTTAAATTCCCCCTGAAAAAAGAAATTGCCAATGGCTAAGCACATATTCTTCTGTGGTATAGGTGTGATTGCTATATTTCAGTGAAGCTGATGCCACTTATGGTTTGATTTATTGTATGCACTTGGAATGGGATCCTAAATAATTGGAATCAATTTCTTTAATCCTGTAACTCTCAGTCTCTATTGGAAATAATGAAAGCCAGCTGCTTTTGGTAGGCTTTGCATATAGCTGGTCATCAGATATTAGAGATAACAGGCTCTCTAGCTTATTTTACTGTTTTGTTTGTTTGTTTTAATTGGAAATATCTAGTAGCATGAAGAATGACATTTTAAAAACAGGTTCTGAAGCAAAAACACCCCACAAAGTTGTAAGGAAAAGCATATTTTATTATTTACTCTCCATGATGTTACTGATCGATGCATTACAAATGATTTTTACTACTCCTATTTATTATTATTCTATGGTCTTGAAATAGCCTAAAAAATTTGGCAGGCAAGAATTGGTATCAGCTAGTAAGCATGTCAGCTAGCTTCAACTAGACTCAAAGAGATTTAAATGCTTTCATGAATAAAGGTCATTTTGGAAAAATAAAGATTAATTAAAATATCTTCATTATACAGAGGCAACTATACAAGCCTCCAACTCCAATGAGTTGGATGGGCCTGCAGATGTTCTTAGATAAATGTGGATTGAGCTACATAACTGATCTGTGTGTGCAACGTGAAAACTGCCATGCAATATGGGTGCATCAAACTTACTGTTTTTGAATCAAACTTTGCCATCAGGTCTGACTGCACTAGGAGACTTGTATTCAGTCCTGCTCTCTTGTGCTGGAGAGTTCAACTCCCATTTAATTATGTAAAAAAAAAAATGTACTTAGAGATTTGATCACAACAAAACCTATCCAAATGACTGTTGGCAATCTATATGTCAAGCTTTATCTGCCTCCTAGCAGAGACAAATAAAGGGATATTTTCTGAACAAGATGTTTTATAGGAAACAAGTGGCAAGATATATGCTGTGATATTAAATGATAGCTGTTACGAATGCACGTATTTAGCTTTAGAAAAAGTAAATTTTGAGTGAAATTATATAAAAAGAACGAACAACAAACAACTGCATAATTTTTGGAGGATCACATTGTAAGAACTGCATAAACAGAGCTTTCAGCTCTGACAGACACCACATAAGAAGCCCAAAGATTGGTATTATCTATAAAAAATGGAAAAGTAAACCAGTTTCCACAAATAAGTGAATTCTTGAAAGCTCAGTAAGTTGGTTTTAGTATTCCTGAAGAAACGACAGATTAAATGAAAAGCTTTTATTTTTTGTACCATGTTTATCTCTGCCTTTTTAGACGCTCTTTTTCATGGTCATTGATATTAGAACGAGGATGGAATGTTCATTGCAAAAGAAGGGATAAAACACAGTGTAGAAAAGACCATATCAAGATTTCAAAATCTAGCATTTTAGTTCACTTCTAATTGGACTGACTCAGACTGTCTCTTTCATCTATTAGATTAGATTATATATTTATTAATGAAAAAAAAGAATCAAGATTAGTGGACAAATAAAACTAAACTCAGCAAAAGCTATGAGGTTGTACAAAATGTGTGATATTTAGTGGTTTTGATTCAAAGTTGGAAGGAAATTTGTAATACTGGCAAAGTTTTACTTTTTGTCTCTGAGTATTCCTAGAAACAAAATGAAACTCAAGTAAACAAATGAGAACAATTTTTCAGGAATGTTCATGAAAGTCAAGCTATGAGAATTCATGTATCTGAAATAAGAGAGATCTTCAAATCTACCTTTTCTTATTTTCTCTTTCTTAGGACTATATCAGATAGCTCTCCAACTTGATCTCCAACTTCATATTATACATTATAAAGCATGCATCATATATCCTTCACTAATGTTGTTAGCTTTTATTTTTTTTTTAATGTCATAAAATGCCTATTTTACAAAGGGAGTGCTGTAAAATGTGCAGTGAAAAATTATCAAGCCCAAATCTCTATCACAAAAGCTGATTGGCTCTTACAGAGGACACAATTTGGGATAAAATTTTCTGTGAACGCACATTGCATAATGAATGAAATAGAGGGAGGGTCAAGAAGGCAAGAAAGAAGTACCATTCATGTTCAGCTGTTCTTTAAAAAAAAATTTCATTTCATTTTCCATAGTTATTATTATGTGAAAATTGATAATCATTGTTAAACTTAATATCAACTCAATGTTTTTTTTTTTTTTTTGAATAGCTGATAAGATTTTATTCAGAGTAAAATCAATTGATATATTTTTTGTGACCTGCAACATCTGGTAGTGATGGCATAGTGATTTTTTTTTTTTAAAGTTGACAAAGTATAAAACCTATTGCTCAGATCAAAATCAGTACAGTCATTTTTTCCAACCAAGCTGGGTAGACAAAAACAATCTGCAATAATACTTGGAAACATCCTGAAACGTGCACTTTTTTTTTTGTTTGTTTTTGTCACTACCTTTCCTAGGTTGTTTTTCTTGCCACCTAATTTCTATTTCTCTCACCCAGCTCATACTTTAAAGAAATTCAACCTATTTTTTCCATGTTTCCTCAAAATGTTATTTTATTCTACCATCCTTTGCTCTTTCTCCTTCATTAACACACACACAGAATTTCCAGCCTAGAAAAGTAGACTCTCTTGGATTTTGCTTGAGTTCTGTGCTTGTGTCAGTTCAGTCATCTATCTTGTCACTTTATATATATATATATAATATATATATATTATGAAGCTACAAAAACTGCTGCATGTTTTAAAGCCAAGTCAGCATCCTTTTTTTTTTTTTTTTTTTTTTTTTTTTTTTTTTTTTTAAGTCAGGCTCTTTGGAACATATTCAGCAAAACACTTAAGAGTCCTCAGGAAGACAATCTGCAAATGCCTTGAAGCCCACTTCTGTGATATACAATACTAAATCATAGCAACCAGTATTTAAACTGATATCCTTTCACAGACAGGAAGCCATCACAGGATGAAACTGTCATACTTGGCTGCTAATTAGCTAACTTTTGGAGTAGTGTAATTTGAGAGTAATAATAGAATAAGAGGTCTCTTTCAGTACTCCTGAGTGATGTATTGACTTGAAGTTGTGCCACTGGCCTCACCACATGCTTTGGAAATTTATTCAGAACAGTCTTATTGAGATCCAATAAGTATACAAGACCCCCAGTCTGACATCCAGAATCCTTATTCATCCATAGATTCAAACTTCATAGGATTTTTATGCATCAATGTCCTTACCATGTATCAGGGATCTTATTCTCCATGATATGGTCCTTTTATATTAATTTAGTATCCCACATAATTGGGATATTCTGTCTTTAGGTGTCTAATTTAGGATGCCAGTCTCCTTTTTACTTAGTGGACAGAGTTAGGATCTTCTCAGATTTAACAGTGGGACAATAAATTAGGCTCCTACTTTAAGCTACTATCATTTGAGAATAAAATGAGGGCCTTTAGCCACTAGTAGTTACAAGTGTCAATATGTGAATACTTTATATTTACTCTGGATTTGTATCTATGCAAAATATTCAGAAGATTTAAATTATATTTGTTTTTCATTAATGTGTCTGTAGACCATATTATGTGCCTGACCTCCATGGACAGAGGGCCTGGGGCTTTTTTCTCTTATACTAGCATGGGAACACCTAGATGGGAGATAGATGAACCCTTTTAACAGCATCCTAACATTTAAACCAGTTCCTCATTTTTGACCATTCAAAGTGATACTTTCAAGATGGCTTTTCTTTAACAAAAACTAGAAAATATATCATGATAAGGAGTACTTTAATGAATTTATCCAGTTGACTTTCAACTCTGTTTTAATCCACTACTGATATGTCTTAATTTGTAGACAGAGAAAATTATGAGGCTTATAAGTCAAATGGGAGAGAGGATAAACACCCCAAACTGACAATTTGATTAATACAAATTGGTACAAGTCTAGTTTAGTGCTTCATTAGTTCATGTCAGCAATGATAAAAACCAACATTAATGATGATACTGAAATGCTGAACTTTCAAAGTTCTAACATAAGTATTCTTGTACGTGCTGCAAAACAGCCTTGTTGACCCTCAAATACTGGGTGTGTTGTTAGACAAAGGGAGTGTAAAGAAATGAAACTGGCAAGGATGAAGAATATTTAGTTGGGATGGATATACAAATTGAGTAAGGTTTTCTGCAGTCCTGATGATATTTGCATTTTTAGTTTTTAAAGAAAAATGCCATCAGTTTTGGTGAGCTAGTACCAAATATATATGCTATAACCATATATCTGGGTCTTTGAAAAAGAGGGAAGTCCCTCAAGGACTGTTGTGGGAATTATCCCAAAGACTGAAAGAAAAAGTTCAGAATGTGAGTCTTGCTCCCAAGTCTATAGTCCTCAAGAACAGAAAATTTCTATCACCAGATCCTGGTGGCATCACATTTAGGGAGAAACATGAGGAACAATCAATCAAATAATCACAGCTTAGATTATGAACTGTTCTGTGTGTCAGGCCCAATAATCTAAAATGGATCTGTTGGCACAGTAGCAACAATTACAGAATAGTGTGTAGGAGGTAAGAAGCTTCCTTATTGCTTTTATGTATTAAGATACATAGTATGACAGTTTGAGAATCCAAGCTGATTTATAAAGAAATTAAACTCTAGACTATTAGTCTAGCAGGATGATAAGAGTGTGGAAGACAATGGTAAACCTTGTACGTGAGATAAATACATAAGTGAGGACTACTATGGCAGGAGTTGGACTTCCACATCAACAGCATCTTTTCATCAGGACTGTGCAGGGCCTGAACATTGGAGAGTTGTTCGAATGCAGACCAGTCAAAGAGAGTTCACAGAGGATTAAATGACAAGATAAAGAAATGTGTCTCATAAAAATTGCATTTTAAATAACCAAAGCCTACCACATTCCCTAGGGAAACAGAGCTCCCACCACCACCTAAGTATAATTCCTTGATTTCTATCTTCCAGAATCCATCCAGGGACACCTCCGCACACTCTCTCCACTAACATTGAAGGCTACTGATAAGAATGACCAACTGTGAGATTTCATTTCCTAAGGAGATATAATAATAATACTTCAATGCCTCCTCCCCCACCCCCTACCCTCCACCCCCTCCACTTCCCAGTACCCAGTTCCTGTAACTGACTCTAAAAGTGACTCCTTGCATCTTTACAGAGTCCTGATGAAGCCACTGGTTCTCTGCAGGGCCATGGACATGTTACCCATATGACTGTCAGCTACATTACTAGGACTGGTACAATGCTGTAAAAAAATCTGAAGACAGAGTGAATAGTGTGTATGCACATGTGGGTAGCTTCAAATTTATCTAGCACAGAAGCTAAAATCAACACATTTGCAGGTTTATCTCCAAGTTCTTGTGCCACTGGTCTTCCACCTGCTAAAGTGCTGCAAATAAAGTGAACTGCAGAATAATTGAATTATAAAAATAATAATAATAATAATAATAAATCAATCAATCAAACAAACAAACAAATAACTAAACCTGTTAACATTCAAGATAGAACCCCCTGACTTCAGTGGGCTGATCCTTGATTCTGATCTTATTAAAAGGTTATTATCTGCTGTCCTTGTTTTGGACTTCAAGCTTCCAGAGTTTATCACAGACTTTTCTGCTTCTTGCAGGTTTATTTTATGAGTGAGACACTTTCTTTTCTTTTTTTTTCCTTTCCCTTTTTTTTTTTTAGCAAAATGCTTTCCCTTATGTGCTACTGTACTAATATTTAATGTAAATCCATTTTATATACAGAGCAAATCTAAAGTTTTTTTTTTTTCAATTTTTTGTTTTTCAACCACAGCTCTATTACATTTCCTGGTATAACAAAAATAAAACAAAATGTTTATTTATTTATTTATTTATTTTTCTGGAAACCAACTTCACTATGCTTAGAGATATATAAAGGGATAGCCTCAGGCTTTTATGATGTAGAAGTAAAAATTAATAGCTAAGTGGTATGTTATACTTTGTCTAAAAAAGCTCATTTAATTTTATGGCATGGGGTTTGCATCTGTTTTCTTTTTTCCAGTGTTATTTTACAAAGGTTTGGGCCACAGCTTTCAAAGTCACTTATATAATACAAAAAGACTTTAAAAACACGTAAAGAGCTATTGTGGAAAAAGAATAATGAATTTCCTCATGTTCTCCAATAAGTATCCTGGTTGTTATTGGGAGATCCTTCATCATAGAGGGTGGTCCACTGGTAATGTACAAAAAAGGATAGTGTACAAAAATTAAATTATTATTTGACCCCACATCATTATATGCCACATAACTAATTAAAGCACACTTTAACAATGTACTCTTAATGTGCCGTCTGTTACTTGCATGACTCACTCATCTTTCACAAAGAATAAGTGATTTGTATTAGATGAGAGATGCTAAGGATGTTTTTAGGGCTAGCAATTGCTGTCATTGCTATGTTAAATCACAGGCCCAAGCCTGGGATAGAAAGAGACAGGCTTATCGTGAGCCAGGAAAACAGCACCACGGGACTGATAGCTCTGACTTAGGGCCTTGTTTAAAAAGTTATGACTCAGTGCAAGCAGCCAAGGATCCTTAGCCTTCCTCAGCTCACTCCAAGGCAGCCATTAAGAGCCCTAATGTTCAGGTTGCGTGCTTCGCTCTGATTATTTTTGGGAAGTTGATCACAGCAAGCCCTTTTTTTTCCTAATAAGCATTCATCTTCATTTACTGGATGAAGGGAGCTCTCAGTGAAAGCTCTATACATGGGACAGGATAATGATAATTTCTGCCAAGCTCTGCAACTGTATGGGTACACGGATTGTGAGCTTCTCTTTTCTTTCTTTGAGTTGGAAAATAAAAAGCACATATCATAACAGCTCTTCCGGATACAAGTAAAAGCAAGTTATACATATAAATAATAATTTGTCAGAGGATGCAGCTCTTTGGTCTAAATCTAAAATTAGTGCGGCTAAAACTTTATCATAAAAGTACATAGAATATATAATATATTATGCAGCAATACTAAAGCTGTAGATACTGCATGAGAAGATAAATTTCTTTTTGTATTGGCACGGTTTTCATTACTGGTGCAGTCTTACAGCCAGATTTCTTTAGTTGTATGCATTCAATTTGACAAGGCATGCAGAGAGAACATACATTATATTTAACACATTGAAAACGTGACCTTAGATAACTTGCATATGCTTAAGAATGTCATTATTTAAAACTCTAGGAGTGCTAATGCTTCTTGGAAATTGTGAGAATGAGTTTTATTTTCCTCATGTGCCATGAAGTCTTGATTTCTGGTTCAGCAGTATTGTGAGATATCTAAACTTAAAAGCTTACTAGTCCAGGACTGAATGCTGACTATCTGAGCCTTAAGCCAGCATAATTTTGAGACAAAAAGATAATAGTTGAGAAGATAAAATTCCATTTTTTCATGGGGGTAAGAAAGTTTTTCTGAAGTTATTCGATGCCATCTGCCCTAAGGGATATTTAGCAGACAGCTGGCAAGTACTGCAGTCAGAGATACAAGGACAACAGTGTGTGAGTTCACCATTTAGCACATATCATAAAAGCTGATACTGATTTATTTGTGTGAGAATATGTAGCCATTGAAAAGCAAAAGCAAAGTGATTGTCAAGACACACAGAATCTGGAGAATCCAACACTAAATATTTAACCTTAACTCTGTTTGATGTTGATGGTTGAGTTAACAAATGGTTCTTACACCTTTAGATTATAAGATATGGCATGTCAAGGATGATGGTACTGTTTGAAGGACAAAATTCTGTGGCATTAGGCACACTGACATCTGTCAGCCTGATTTTGAAATAACAATACAAAGGAGAACCCAACTGGTACTACTGAAGGCTTGCTGAATCTGTAATTGAAGTTCATTCACATTTCTGTCAAGTCATTTACCAATACAAAGCACCTTCTCCTATTCAACAGAAAGTTCTCCAAGTACTTTCTTAAGGAGGTTAAAAAAAATGTACTGACATGCAAGAGAATGTCAATGAAATATATAATCTTTTCCACCTTCTTCATCACCCACCTGCAAACAAACACACTAGAAATTTAAGGAATCAGAATTGGTTAAAACATGAAAACAAGCGTTTCAACAGTATCTACAGTTTTTGGAAAGAATAATTTTTGTTTCATTCTACAGAAATTTGCAATTTTTGTTCATACTTTTTTTTCTGTAAATAAGCTTTGAATTTTTCTTTTGTACCTGCTTTTTTTCTTCACTCTGGTTCCCAGTTTTCCATTCTGTCATGGAAAATGGGCTGAAAAGAAGAAAGAATGAAAGAACAAAAATGAAAGAACGAAAGAATGAAAGGTTCATTCTCAAGAATGGGAAAACACCACAGCTAAAAATACTCTTCCCCTTCCATGTTTGTTGCATAATTTATGTACGCTATTTCGTAGCCCCATCATCATTCTTCTCCTTCCTTTGCCTACAGGCAATGTCTTCATATATTCCAATTCTCTTCCTATTTCTAGTATAGGTCTTTACATCTTCACTTTTTCATACTAATGCTCTAAGTAATTGGGGGATCTTCAGCAGCAGCTCTTTGGATCCTCCCCTACATCTGGGCTCTGGGTGGTGCTGCGAGGCGGTCTCTGACCACATTGTGAGTGGGCTTCCTTTCAGGTAAAGATAATCCTGGAAGATGCACCAGCTCCAAACAGGCAGTCAGAGCAGGACAGCAGCCATGAGACCATATACAGTAACAGAAAATACTGAAATATATATATTGTCTCATATCCTCAGTAACAACTCTCACAGAATCACACAATGGTTGGCAAGGACCTCTGAAGGTTATCTTGACTAACCCCCCAGTTCAGGTAGGACTACCCAGAACCATGTGCAGATGGTTTTTGAATACCTCCAAAGTCTCTACAGCCTCCCTGGGCAATCTACTGCAGTGTTCAGTCACCTAAACAGAAAAAGACTATTTCCCCCTAAAAATCTGCTCAAATATGCCACCCTACTTGCTAACTTGCCCATTCATAATCTCTGTAAGGGAAGACCTTCTAGACATTATCAATTATCGTATCTGTTTCTCTACACACAGTAGTAGAATCTGGATTTGTTCAACGAAGCAGAGAACAGGACTGTTGTTTAATGCAGTCTTGTAGTTACACAGAATTCCCTCCTACCAGCTTCTTTTAGTAAAAGACTGTGGAATGGCCTGCAAGTGAGCAATCTGTAAATATCACATGCTTCCTGCTACATGATGAGTTTCTCAGTACTTGTTTATCATGTGAGTCCATTTTGGCTAACTGCAAAAACAGAGAAAAATTCTTAACCTAATACCAGTGCTAAAAGACTTTTTGTCCTTTCCGTAAGTGCAGGTGATGGGAGAGGCAAAAGCAAGGAATTCCAAAATAAAACTGGTATATTTTTCCTTGCCGTTCTTTACATGTGTTTTGTCTCATTCAATATTTTTTTCCACTACATCTTTCAGAAAGTTAAAAAATTGAGAGACAAACTGATATGAACTTGGAAAAATGCACGTGAATTTCTGGCCACAATCTAGGATTTTGTACTTAGGCAAAAAAATGAGGGGAGGAAAGAGAGAAGAAAGAAAATAGGACTAAAAGGTGTTCTCATTAATTTTGCAAAGATTCCTTTTGGAGGAGACTATGATGGATAACATACAGCAATACTACCTACAGAGCAATAATGTTTATAAAAGTTATGTGTAGTGCGTTACAAAAACTGTCGGAAATTGAACAAATGCTTTAAGTCAGTGATTGCTATGAAACAAGAAAGCATGAGATCATGGTCACTTTTCAACACATTCTTAAAACAGATATTAAATAGGTTAGATGAATTGGAAGACGTGACATTGGATGGTCTAGAGTTAAACTCCTTAACCCACACTTGATAACATTGTGCAACTGTCAGACATACTTGAATAAATGATGATATTCTTCATTACATTGGACATTGGTCAATTCAGACTCATAAATGCCAAGATGACAAAGCATCTGAATCTCAGTAAATTAATAAACAGTTACAGTGTTGAAATGCAGCCATGGTGTGTCTGTGATCAAGTTCTTACACAGATTTAGCAGCATCAAGTACCAATGACTCCTTGTGAACTGTGAGCAGCTGCATTAGAGAAAAATGAAGGAAGAAGAGAAGGGAGTTTACTGAAAGATGAAAAATGTAAAATTGAATGATTTGGGGTCCTCTAGTTAGAGTGAGGTCCAACAGTTCTACAGGAGTTTCCTATAAATTGCTTTGTACAACTTGGACCTAATGAAAGAAGTTGTCCTGGATGAGAATGGCCAGCAGTACTGTACTCCAAAGATCTAACTTTTTTTCTAAAATAAATTTTTTCTAAAGAATGCCCTAAGTTGAAAACATATTAATTTAGTAAGTAAGTTGTTGCATAACTGTGGAATAAAGAAGATAATATTGATTCTTGCTGCTATTTACCATCTTTTTTGGAAGTAACAGATGTAGGGCATTACAAATAAGCAAATAAATTCTAGCATCAGTAATCTGGAAGCAGTTAAATTACAAACAGGCTTATGTTATGCAACATTGTTGAGTTAGATGCTGAAGAACAGACTTCTTTTCAGTCCTTTGGTTCATAGATGATGTGGAAAAACATACTAGCCTAATGTGCGCATTTCAGGCTTCTGCTTGCTAACCTTCCCTCTTCCGTTCCTGAGTTTTCTTCATGCCTCATTTCTTTCCCTGCTTTTTTTTGGAAGGTGTCTTTGTTCACATCAACAACATTAGGAACTCATTGGACAATGTTCCAAATGTGATGGAAACTATGTCCTTTGAAGCACAGAGTGCAAAATAACTGCAAGTGGGTTCTGACATCAGACATCTAAAGATCTGACTGCTGAAGTTCACAGATACCTTATCAGATTGCATAGCAAAATTGGGTTGTCTTTCACCCCAACAAGGAGAAGCAGGTGGGTATATATGCAAATTTTAGGGAACTCACTGGGGGGTTCTGTTTTAACCTATTCTGATATGATGCAGGAAAGAAATGAGCTACATAGCGCATATAACAGATGTTTAATTGCATCTGGGGAAACATTCATTATGAGTATCATTCACACCATACTTTACCTGTTCCTCTGGTGTACACCTGTGTGTTAGTAGTGCACGTGGTGGTAATGTGAGAAACTCTCACTACCAGCCTTTTAAATTTTACTATGCCCTCTTTTTTAAAATGTGCTAAATTAGATACAGAAACAAAGACACACCTAAATAAACAAAAGAACATAAGGAACATGAGCAATGCCACACTGCCAGAAGGAGCAGGTGGAAATGTAAGTTTAAGGACCATTAAGCACCGTGAACTTTTTCAGTGTGTCACAATTACAGGAACACCTGGGTCAAATAAATTAGGACTAATCCATTGGGGGTGTTCTTTACAGTCTACTCTGGCCCCAGAATGGCTTGACCCTAGCCTGTAATTCTGAACCAAAAAAGAACAAATTACCAGGAGAAGTTTACCAGTTCAGGTGGCTGTTGTCAAGGTAATCCATTGCTTTGTAATCGACTACAAAAGAAGGCAGGAAAAGAATATGCATAAGGACATGTTTCCATGGGTCTTTAAGAGAAAATCCAATAAGTATATACTTTTGGCTAACATGTGAAGCTTGATAAAAGATTCCCAGCTAACTTCAAACATAATGAAGGTAGCACTGATGTAAAACTAAATAAACATTTGGGTATGAGAGCTATTTTCTGAAAACTGTTCAAATACCAGATTGTTTCCTGATTTCCAGAAGACCAAGAAGACATTTTGGACAAACAATATCTACGTAACTTTAACATAAAGTCCACAGGAGCACCCCTTTCCCTTGGAAGGTAAAAGGAACCATGAGACATAAATTATCCTGGAAAGCAGTGGAAGTTGAGGGCTTTCTGTTTATGGACCTCATTTACTAGTCCCACCAACAAGAACACTGTAACCTCCATTTTTCTTGCCAAGAACTATTCGACGCTTCACTCTTGTGTTCCTTTGCCTTCATTTTATCCACCATGGCAGTGGAGCAGATTTCCCTTGGACCTTAATAAACAGAGTCAGTGAGAGGTCAGAAACTGTTTTCCACTCCTCACAATTCTGCTAAAGATACTGTTTTCCTCTCTAGAAAAGCAATGATCAGTTAAGAAAACAGACAATCATCCCTGTATATTTGTTCCCATGACAAGACTTTTTGCCTATAAGTTTCCACTGTTGCAAAGATATTTTTTCAGGGGTGATGTATCATTAAATTAAAAGATTAGTAATAGTTTAAAAGTCAAAAACATTTCTCATACTGGCTATATGCATATTAACTATACTTTTGTATCCCACTGTACTAGGGATAACAGTTTCAGCAATCATAGAATTAACATAATAGTCACCACCTAAGCACAAAAAAAAAAAAAAGTAGCAGACTCATCTTACCTAAAATAATAAAAAATCCTAAGTGAACTACTTTAAAATATTCTGTGAATTTACAGACATACTTTACTGTTCTCCCAGTTTCAGAAAGCAGAAGCGCAGAAGCGTGTTTACAGATACACATGAAATGGAACTTTCTTTGCTGAATTGTATGTAAGAGCCTTAACAACTGTATAAATGCCTGGAAACATGCTGAACCTCATTTAAAAAATTCTAATATATCTAAAGAAATTCAAAGAACATAAATTCAACCTTTTTAATAACTATGCCGGCATTTAAAACAAAGGACCTTTTAAAACAAGGGTTCCTCCTTTTTACAAGGATTCTCCTCCCTGTTAGATTTAGGCAGTAATATCTCTGCTTCTGAAAACAGATCATCTAAAATTTATTATCCTAATCTACGTGGAAAGAGTCCTAATACCACAAATAATCTGAATTGTAGTACTTTGAGGACATTGATAAATGGCATTTGAAATGAAAGAAAGAGCAGACTGTACCAACTAAAACCGTATTAACACATTCTTTACTTCAAGCCAAAAGAGCTGAAAGATCTGATTATTATCTTTTTAGAAAGATCAGAATGTGAGTTTCAGACTTCAGAGCACTAAAATGTAGGCAAGGCTGTAGGACAACCCATCTCCTTGAACAGAAGCAGAACTAAAAGTCAAATAATCTTTATTTCAAAGCATAGTCCTTTGAAGACCAATGTTTATGAAGGGATGAACAGTTGAAGATGATCTTAGGGATCATAAACTGAATCCATAAAGGATCTAAGTGGTAAGTCAGGAACCTAAATCCTGCATTTATCTAATGTGAAGTCTTTCAGAAGTTCCTACAATCGCAGTCAAGGATCTACCAGTTTTTACTGACAATACACAGAAAAATCAAACTTGTGATCTAAAAAACTGCCTATATCATTTTTCCAGTAGCAGCCTTAAATTTGGTGTTGTTAGACTTATCTTGTCAGTCGGAGCCAAACTCATTTCAATTTCTAGAGAATATTTGTCTAGATCATGATTTACATGCTTCTGCACCAGTTTATGTGGTTTAAATGAAAACATTTTTGATACACAGGATTTAGATGTGATCTATATGTAGAAACTCTTGCAACATGAAAAATAAAAACTATTTTAGAATATGACACTATGCATAAGAGGACAGTTTCACATACAGGGGGATTGTAATGCAGTAGAATCTGTTGTAATTTGGTAATATGCACTGAAATATTTTGTAAATTAGTCAGAATTTCCAATTTAATTTTGATGAATAAATCAGTTTATGTGTACTTTTACATGTTTCCAAAAATACAGCTAGCTTTTCTTTTAGGTAGAAACCAACATGAGGTAAGCTAATAATCCTTATAAAGTGGGCACACTTAATGTGAAGGAGTTTCCCAGTAAAAACCTGACGCCAAATATTTGGCATAGTGTTCCAGGAATAAACCCACAAAGATAATATAATTTGCATAAAATTTAGTATAGATAACAAACATACTGCTCATCTTTTGCATAGTTTCCCTCCTACTGTTGTTTCTAGTAGCTTTCCTTATAGGGACTGAGCCTAGAGAGAAAAGTGAATCCTGACTCACATTACTCAACAACAATGACATTTTCTACAAGTCCCGGTGTTAGTAAACAGCAATCAACAAACTCTTATTCAAAATATACCATTTGTTTTAGCTATGAATAGAGACACCAGACTGTCTACATCTCAGTTGTTTTAATTATTTTAAAATAGGAATTTAGGATTCTTGGAAGCCATTAAAAGTTTCAGCCACCTAGAGCTGCAATTGTAGAGCAAAACATCTTAATGGTTTATTAAGAAACAGCTTCTGGCAACAGCATATACTTTGATCTCAGTGTTTGCAGCAGGGAGGTTACTCACATGGTGGAATAATCAGATGGCAGGAACAAGATTAAGGCAGGAACAGCAAAGACACTGCAGAATTTTAGATCCAAGTGAATTTGACTTGAAAAGTATCTTGCAGATACAGAGAAGACCAAGTCCTTAGCTGTTGCTGATACCACTTTAAAGTGGCTCTATTGTCCTTGAACAAACCATGCTGATTTACATTAGCTGACAGGATAGTTCATCATGTTCCTTTCTGCAAATTGTGCATATATATTAAGTTCATGCTTTTCTTTATGTTCACTGATTATTTAATTCTAGTGGGGGGGGGGGGGATTTTGAGAGGCTTTGGCAAAGGCCAAATTAAATTTCTTTTTCTGAGCAGAGTCTGATGCTTGTGTGGGCTGGCCAGAACAGATGACATAATGAATGAAGCAGACCTCTGTTGGATTGCTGGCTACAATAGGCACCAAGTATATGTATATATATAAAACAAACAAACAAGCACAAACAAAAAAAACAAACAAAACCCACAAACAAGCAAATGAAGAAGACCCATGTGAAATGTTGCAGCCAGTCCCACCAACTTTAAAGTCTCAAGAAATCTGGATAGAAAGTTTAATATGTGGGTCTAAACAAGTTGATGTTTTAAAATCTTTCCAGTTAATCTGTCAAAGAAGACTAGTTATGAAATTGCAGGACAGAAATTTCAGGAACTACATGTCCCCTTGAAGAACTGGAACACTTCTGATGGATATGAAAAATGATGAAAATACCAAATACGGGAACTCAGTTTAAGGCTGAAGGAACAATATTATTACGGAAAGAGACCGGGGATAATAATAATAATTATTATGAGAGAGCGGGGACACAATGTGAGGTGGGGTGTTGTCAAGTGAAAGAGACAGAGAGAGGAATCAGGGGTTGAGCAGCAATTTCTGAAATGAGTGAGGATAAAGGGTGTTAGAGTCAGAGAAATTTGAAGTCAAGATAGAAAAAATGTTACTACAGAAAATTCACATAAGACATGAAAAAAAAAAAAAAAAGAAAAGAAATGATAGCAGGAGCCAGAAAAGTTATGTTAATTTAAAATAGACAGCCACAGTAAGGAAATAGCTATATTTTCTCACAAACACCGGGAACCAGATCAATCTAACAGGAGATCACTGGACAGTGGCATAGAAATTGACATAGATTTTGGCTGCCTGGAAAAAAAGCAGATGCTCTTGCTCATCTTATTGTTCCTTTTTTTTTTTCTTTTTCTTTTTCTTCCTTTTTCTTTTTCTTTTTCTTTTTCTTTTTCTTTTTCTTTTTCTTTTTCTTTTTCTTTTTCTTTTTCTTTTTCTTTTTTTCTTTTTCTTTCTTTTTCTTTTTCTTTTTCTTTTTCTTTTTCTTTTTCTTTTTCTTTTTCTTTTTCTTTTTCTTTTTCTTTTTCTTTTCTTTTTCTTTTTCTTTTTCTTTTTCTTTTTCCTCTTCTTCTTCTTCTTCTTCTTCTTTTTCTTTTTCTTTTTTTTTTTTCTTTTTCTTTTTCTTTTTCTTTTTCTTTTTCTTTTTCTTTTTCTTTTTCTTTTTCTTTTTCTTTTTCTTTTTCTTTTTCTTTTTCTTTTTTTTTCTTTTTCTTTTTCTTTTTCTTTTTCTTTTTCTTTTTCTTTTTCTTTTTCTTTTTTTCTTTTTCTTTTTCTTTTTCTTTTTCTTTTTCTTTTTCTTCTTTTTCTTTTTTTCTTTTTTTCTTTTTCTTTTTCTTTTTCTTTTTCTTTTTCTTTTTCTTTTTCTTTTTCTTTTTCTTTTTCTTTTTCTTTTTCTTTTTCTTTTTCTTTTTCTTTTTCTTTTTCTTTTTCTTTTTCTTTTTCTTTTTCTTTTTCTTTTTCTTCTTTTTCTTTTTCTTTTTCTTTTTCTTTTTCTTTTTCTTTTTCTTTTTCTTTTTCTTTTTCTTTTTCCTATAGAACAGATTTTGCTATTATGCTAATTTTAGCACCTGAGAGTAGAACACAGTTTAGTAAATACAGGTCTAATTCATTTGCAGTGAAAGGCAGACATGCATATGGTTACTGGTTGCCACTATACTCTGATCAACTGATCAAAATAATCAAGTGGCTGCTGGTAAATCCAGCCTTCTATGAAGTTTGTCCATTTATTACTATTAAATTATAAATGCAACAATGGAATATGATTGTTAACACATTGTTTAGTGAATAATTAAAATCTTGGTACTCCTAGAAACTATTGTGAGATTTACTAGAGACGTACAAATATTTAAAAAGTGTCTAGAAACAAAAACAGACAAACAAACAAAAATAAAAAACAAAAGTCTGGTAAAACTAGCTTCACGTTTTATATGCATGCACCTGTGAATTTATTTATTATGTTGGCTGTCGAGTTTCATATTTGCAAACACTAGAGTTTAGTCTAAATCAGAGTTAAGTGTTCTTGCAGCTCTTGTAGCCAGATATTTACGCATGAAGTTATCTTCAAGACATTGTAACTTGAAAAGGATAGAATGAGCAGGATGAAGAGAACTAAAGGACAGAGTTAGGTCATAAAGAAGATTTTGTTTCCTTCCTGCTTCCCTTCCATTCCACCATGGGAATCCCTAAATTATATTTCCTAAACCATGGAGAAGTCCCTTGCAGATAGTTGTAGGTGTTAACGAGAAAGACCAAACCATACTTCTCAAATGAGTTGCACTGTCACTGCTTCCAAATGAAGGGTTGCAAAGAGGAAAGTAATTATATAATCTCTGTGTCCATGCTGGCCATGGCAAGAAAGAATAGACCTGAAATTCAACACGGAAGATTCGTTCTCACTCATTAGGTAAGGAGTTTGGGGAAGTTAATAGCCAGAAAAGATTGCCTAGGGAAATTTTGGGTATCCCGTCTCTGGAGAATCTTCAGTCACAAGCCAAGCAAATATTTTCAGGAATAACACAGCTAGACCTGATCATATCTTGGGGCAAGGGACAGGCAGGATGACTTAAGTCTCCTTCCTAGTTTATTTTTCTGTGGCTATAACAGCTTGGATTTGTCCCTTGTACAGATAATATCTGTCGTATTAGTGGCTATAAAGCAATGCTACCCAATTTTCAATTGCTGAAGAGGATATGATTTTACAATATTTTAGCCTATGGAACACGACCAGAAACATTTTGTTGTTGTTGTTAATAATTTATTTTTAATTTAATCAATATACACTAATCTCACTGACTGCAGTAAATTCCAGCTGAGGGACAAGAGTGGGTCTCTAAGTATTTTTGACATGAATGTATTTTCACACAGTCTTTTCCCCCCAAGCTGAGAGTAAAAAACCTGATAGATGCAAATAATAATGTTTGCTCAGAAAGGCAGGCAATAAACCTTTAACAAACAATATCACTATAACCCTTAAATAGTAATTGTACTGCCTAAGGCATCTGATAAAGGATTCAAGTGTTCTTGCTATATTGTGACAGGCAGATGCATCAATCAAACTCGATAATGGACTAAATTGGGAAATAGGGTACTGGGAATAAACAGTTCTAAAAAGAGGTGAAACTTTGTGACAAGCAGCCTTAACAGACCAATCTTGATTCTAAACATAGAAGCAATTTTAGGGCTTCTCTGGAGGCAAAGGACAATTATTGCCTAAACAAATAAACTAGTGTCTCTGTACCTCAGGCATTCACTAAAGTTAGTTTGAAACAGTTTTGAGATCTGACTAGTGAAGTTCCAGGGACATTGGATCTTGACCCGTTAACTTTCTTTGAACTGTATATGGATATTCTCTTAGATAATCCATAAACTAAACTGGAATAGAATGAGAAAACTGGAATGTGTTATGATTTTAGCACTAATTCTTCTGCCAACAAAAATACCTAGGTCTTAACTAAGATTGAGTATATGTCAGACTCCGAATTTGAATCTACATGAACACTATACACTTAAAGTTCTTAAGTTCAGTAAAAGACCTGAACTTCAGCTTCCATGTGGAGTGTTTATTTAAATCTGTATGTCAAGCTGGCAGTGATTTTTTTTTTTCTTCTGAAAATCAATAAATAAATAAAGTAGGGCTTATCTGTCCATTTATATTCCATAGTGCTGAATACATTGTAGGTGAGCATGGAGTCTAGAGCCCATAGATTTGTGATTGCATTCATACTTGCCCCATGTACTACATGGTATCAACCTAAAACAGGAAAAAAAAAAAAGAAAAGAATTTCCCAAGGGTTTTCATGCATGGACTGTGATTACTCAGACTCTGAGAGCAATTTTAAATGTCAAAAGGACTTATGTATCTCTGAAATAGCTTAACCTCTATTTATGTCTTGTGGTCAAATTCTGCTCACACCCTACCCTAAGATTAGCTGAAGATATACACATATATCTCTTCATATAAGGATTACGTATATATATATTATATTATTCATATAAAAATTCAAATACTGTTTACGTGAATATAATCAGCATGACATTATGATTTGAATAAAGACTCAAAGCTAACACATAATCTTATTTGATCATGTTGCATGACCTCCCTATGATTTTGCATCTAATCTGATTTTACTTCAAAAACAAAGCTATATCAGCATGCATGGTGGAGCTCCAGTGGTATGATATAATGCTTTTGCATCTGAGAACAACCTGTTTAATATGCAGTTGCAGGGTTCTGATGCTCTTTATCAGAAGAGTTTTAAATATATCCTCAATATACAGTCCCTATGTAATATCATTTCCCATTGATATAGCATTAAGTTTTGTGTGCTTAAAAATATAATACAGATAAAAAAAAACAAGACCATATCTCCCCTCTCTACCCCCTGAACTGTGGGTAGATTGCTTCTAGTTATTGAATTTATTTGGTTTTGGATTTTCTGATTTCTTGATAGCTAATCTAAGCACAAAGTTGTTCTCTTGAAGGTTTTCTTCCTCCTTTGTGTTTGTTCTGGCAACAGTACCACAAACTCTTTTTTTCTTATTTTTCTTAGCTACTTCCAGTGTTTCTTCTGTCATTCATAGAATCATAGAACCATTAGTGTTGGAAAAGACCTCCAAAATCATCTGGTCCAACCGTCACCCTACCACCAATGTCACCCACTAAACCATGTGGCACCAGGTCCAACCTTTCCTTAAACACCCCCAGAGACTGGCAACCCATTCCAATGCCTGACTACTCTTTCTGAGAATAAATGTCTCCTAATTTCCAACCTAAACCTCCCCGGTGCAACTTGAGGCCATTCCCTCTAGTCCTATCACAAGAGAAGAGACCTACCCCCAGCTCCCCAAAACTTCCTTTCAGGTAGCTGTAGAGAGCAATAAAGTGTCCCCTGAGCATCCTCTTCTTCAGACTAAACAACCCCAGTTCCCTCAGCCGCTCCTCATAGGACTTGTGTTCCAGGCCCTTTGTCAGAGATGCTTCCAACTATTTGCTCACTTGTCACTGAGATATATATATATATATATTTAAGTCAAGGAATGCAAGTGTCTTTTTATTTTATTCATTTTCTTTCTACTTTCAGGTTTGGTCAACTTTTATTTTCTTACTAGTATTCCTCTGACACTTCAGACCTACATCTTGCTACTGCTCATTCTTCCCATATATCTGATCGTACTTTCTCTGTCATCATTTTGACAGCATAAAATTTATTAACATGACTAGGTTGAGGGGACATCATTAATAGGAATGAACACCTGATCTTTTTTTTTTTTTTTTAATGAAAAAAAGTTGTATACAGTGGTTTATATTTTTTTCCACTTAAGGAAATATCCACCCATATTAAAACTGGGAAGGATCATCACACAGCACCAGAATTAGCAAGCAGTAAAATTTCTAAGACTGGAAAAAGCAGCCATAGTAGATCAAAACAGGATCCATGTAACACAGTATCCTGTCTCCAACAGTGGCCAAAACCAGAACCCCCGAAGGAATATGAAAATGGGCAAGTCTAGGTGATATTTCCCTCAATTACTTTCTCACACATTTGTGGCTTACCAAGCAGCTCTGTTCAAAACAGTTAACATTTTTAATAGAGGATATATCCAAGTTTTCACACAAAAATTATCCAGTATTTAATGCAATATTTTCCACATTGTTATTAAAAAATATTTTTAATGCACTTTTGATGTAATCTCCTATATTTACTTTTGCTATAAACACAAAAAGAAAAAAGCCAGCAACTCAAAGTAATTTATCTGTAGATTAAAACACTGTTTACTTTAATAATCCACACATATGACGTTTTCTAAATCCAATTACTTATAGATGAGCAAAACTTTTGTTAGACACAGATTTGTTAGATTATGAAGGGGGTTTTGAACAGTTCAGAGATATTTCAAAATTAAATTTTCATATGATGTTTTGACATTTATTTTCATAGTGTCTGAAGGTACAAAGGCTTATACCAATTGGAAAGAAAAAAAAAGTTATTTCATGAGTTTTTAAAGTCCTTTTGTGGGCAGTTAGGTTGGGTTTAGATGTTATTTCTAGTTAGGATTGGTCCAATTTTATTCCCAATCACCTGTTCATTTTTAATGAACAGTAATTATTTATTCCCAGTAATCTGTTCTGTTTTTTAATCAGTTTTTAATCTATTGTAAGCTACAACTTGTGAATTATTTTCTTAGTTGAGCAAGGACCCATGCTTCACAAATAAACTAGCCTCTCTTCCAATTCTAGAAACTTTGTACATAGCCCCCTCAGTTGATGTCTGGACAGATGTACAAAGGCATGCCTCTCACTTATTTCACATTCAGACACTTCAGGGAGGTTTTCTCCATAAGCTTTACTATTTTAATTGATCTGCAAAAGACAATACAGTTTGAGGAACACCTCCATCTGTATCCACAGCCACCAAGTTAGCTATTGAATAGAAGAGGCCCCATCCTCCCTTAATAGGTATGTTCTTGCTAGGGGTATGGAGTAGGTGGCAAGGACAACACAACACTAAGTACCAGCTGCATTCTTCAGCAGAAAGAACAAAAAAGGAACTGTTAAAGGTTAGATTTTTTTTTTTCACCTTGTCTACAAAACCCTTGTCCCTTCAGAATCTCCCACTCCTGACATAAACTCCCACCTTCGGCAACGAACAGCAGAAGTCTTAGAGGCAACTTGTGAATGAAGGAGGCCTATTTCCATCCAGTACATTCTCTGCACTGGTTGAAGAAGGGTTCCGAAACAACAACATGTATGAGTACCTAATTAATAAGCATATCAGAATGCAACTGCATAAAGGCAGAAAGGTGAAAATCGGTGCATAACAGTCTTAACTACTATATTTGCTAAATATCCATTAGGTTGACTTCACAGTGTTAATATTCTGTTACAGAAGCTTTCACGGGGTAGGATGCAAACTGAAAAAGACAGCTGATCTATCCAACTGTACCTCAGCAGCACTAGGGCATCAAGAACTATGGCATAATTACTTGAACCATGTAATTGGGGAGTGACTGGTGACCCTTTTTCTGTATGCTTGTGTTGTCTCACTGGAGCAGGTACAGAGGTCTGCTGTGGGAGGGGAGTTCAGAAATATGTGCAAAGTAAAGGAGCTGAGTAAACCCCAGAGCCCCGTATTTCATGCCAGAATTGGCAGCTGAGCTGTAGGTGGAAGGTTTGTTGTCAGGGTATTGCATGGGCTGCAGGGCGCCACAGTCAGGGCCCATCCCACTGCCCCAGCCAGGAGCCAGGCAGCTGAGGGCACTGGGGAAGCTCTAGGCCCAGGCATCGGGCCTCCCTCTGGGAACTGGGCCGGAACAAGGCCAGGCCAAGGCCAGGCCGGGACATGGGCCTGCGGGGCTGTGTAGAGCTGGAGACCAGCCTTGCCATGGTGTCACAGGGGTAGGGACTGATGGCCCTTGGGGGCTGAAATGGGGCCCTGGGCCCTGGGCAGGGTGGGGGGAGCCCCAGGGGTTGCTGTGTGCAGCCCTGTTGCAGTCAGGGCTGCTAGTGCCCTCATGGACATGACAGTTATGTTGCCACCTACCCCAGCTGGTAAGCTGGGCAGCTCTTTTTCACTTCACCCACCCCTGGCCCTTCTCATCAAAACCTTCTGGCATTCATCTTCCTCTGTCCCTGCTCTTTTGTGCTACTTTTGTCCTGTTACCTTCTCAACTACTTTGTGTAGTAACTCCTGTATTTCTTTACCTTGATTTTCTTGCCCCCTTCTTCCCCATTTTTATCCAGTCATGGTGCTCCTTTCTTTCATTTCCTCTTCTCCCACCCTAGGACCCTGTAAGCAATGTCTGAGGAAAACCCTATTGGACTTGGGAGACCAAGAGCATTGATGATGCATACTCATTAGCTGTTGGTAATCTTCTGCTTTTTTTTTGACCCTTAAACGTTTTCCACCAGTTGTACAGACTGACCTGACTAACATCTTAATCATGTTTCCAGACAGCTGGCTTTTCTCAGTTCACTCATCTCTTACAAATTACTCAAGGCATAGTCACTCCTCTCTCAGCTTTCATGGGGAGCCTTGGCCCTTTAAGGCTATGTTCATGTTAGCAAGTGGTAAGACCAACCAGGTATGGAGCTGTGGATCCAGGTAGTTAACACATAAAAAGTTTATGCATTTTTGGAGAGTTTACCTCAGACTAGTTCTAGTCCAGGAAGTAAGGAGAGCCCTAGAAAAGCTGGGAAACTCTCCTTCAAGGAGGCACAGACCCTTCCCTTCATCTGTTTTAATTACTGGCTCCACATTTAAACTCTATTTCTTCACCAAAAGGGGAAAAAAAAAAAGAAAAAAAAAAGGCTTGGAATGCACTTCAACAGCAGCAGAAGAAAGCAAAGAAAGCATTCAATTCCTGAATTCCCCCATTCATATGAGTATTAACAAGCCCCAGATTTAACCTCAGGTTGAAAAAAGAGAAGAGAAAACCTGCCATTCTGCCCTTAAGAAACAGAATATTGGGGATGGAGGTGATAATAGAAGGCAGGCAGAGTGGAAAGTAGTTGAAAGCATTTGAGAGAGATCTGTAGGGCTGTGTACTGTGGTGAGAAAGTTCTTCTTTGCCTCCCTGATTCCAGCTTTCGCCTTATGCTCTTATTTTCTAGACACCTGACTTGGGTCTCTAAGGCTCACTTTGCTGAAGTGGTAAGTGCTCACAACTGCTCCTGAAGATGAAGGGAGCTCCTCTTTGGAGGTGCAAGCTGCAATGAATGTTTCTTTCCTTACCTTAGGAAACATGGAAAGCTTCAGCTAGATTATTCTTATACGCAGCAGCTGTCCATACATTTTTCTTAAAATCAAATATCTGAGAACCAGAATATTCTAGTGTAGATAGTCAGACACAATATCTTAATGGATCTATATTTAGTATTTTTTTTTCTTAATGTGTCTTCATGGGCTGAAATCGGCAGCTGGGCTATGTGTTCTTCAACACTGTAATCAGGCACTGTATAACAAAACAGTCTCTTCCTACTACTCTTGTTTTGCTCAGAAAGCATGGGCTACAGAGGAGGATGGGAATATAAAGATTATGAACTACAGCTGCCTGAGGTAGAATGATAGTATTTCATTACTGAAGTATTTTAATTGTGAGCCAAAATATTTCAGATTTTGTTTACTTTCAAAGTTAAAATTTTCCACTGTTTAATTTCTTTAAATAGTTTTAAGGCTATGCAGTCTGAAAATGGCCCTAGATATCTCACACTGGACATCTAAAATTAATGAAGATGATTTTCCTTAGTGTCCCCAAGGTACAGTTCCTAGTCCTAACGATAGACATAATAATAGAACTTCACCATTAGGACAAATTGCAAAATTAATGTTAAAACATGTGAATACTGAAATAGAAACTCTTTGAAGAACTGTTGTAAAAATAGCAGCGTGTTCAAATAAGATTGTTGGAGAATCATAATTTTGGAATAACACAGGATTTTGGTTGGCATTTATGTAGGCATTTAATTTATTAAAGCTTTGTGTTCATACTGCAGACTCATATCAGGATTTGGTGAAGCTACTGTAAAAGCATTGCAAATATTGACGTAAATAAAAGTATGACTTCTGAAAGTATTACACAACATCTTTATTCAGAAGTTCTCTTTTTAGTAAGCATAAATGAAGTTTTCTACATGTTCTTGTACTGAAACACAATTGTTATTCACATACACAGTACTACAGTATTTACTAACATATTGTGTTCCTGCGAGTTCATGGGCCATGTCATACCTGCTCATACACAAGCAATGTAATCCACTCAAGATATCACATCCTGATGACTCAGGAACTTTAAAGTTTAGTGATGACATAGCTGTCAGCTTTGGAAATGTCATTGTTTTGTAATAGTAGCACATGCTTAGCTGCTACTGTGGCATATTAATGACATGCATTGCTTTATCGGAATTACCTTAAACGCGTCTACAAGGGATCTTTACTGTATATGTTTACAGTACTTGCTCCTTGTCAATTGGAGAAGACACTATGGCTCAGGAGGCTCATGCACAGATTTTATAGGATGTCAGAACAAAATGATTTTTTATTGAGGAAGGGTCAAACAGGTTGTGCTTTTTGTTGCTTAACACTAAACAATATAAGAAGCATGTTAAAAAAGCTATGGGCTCTCACTAGAAGGCAAAGGCTATGAGAAATGATTTAAAGCTACATTATCCTGTTTCTAATTCTTTTTCTTTCTTCCTGCGGAAATGTAATTGCAAGAGGCTGGGAGAAGGGATTGGAGCATTGACTTCTATGTCAGCCTTGAAGAGAGTCATAAAGTCTCTTTTATGGGCTTCTCTCTAGCCTAGTTCTACTTTTCCAAATTAGAGGAGACAATATGACAATCTTAGCTAGCTCTGATCTTACATCTTAATTTGCAAACTCAGCAGCAATATCACTGTCCAACTTTACTGGTTATGAGGAAGTATTCCTGAATTTAAAGATTTTTCCATTGAACCACAGTAAAGGTCCTGTTTACAATTGTCTGCACATTGCTTTAAAGACTTCATACCCCCAAATTTAGTAGGTTTTGATAATAAATATTGTGGATATCTAATGTTTGCCTTAGTTAAGTTGTCTGTTAGATCCTAGATATAGAAGTCAAGTATGCAGCTGGAAGATTCAAACAATAAATTAATTGTGCTAGATTTTTTTTTGAATCAAACACAGCAAACATAGACTCTAGTAATATATAATTCTTCTAAGCATTTTAAGATTTCATTTTCTGCTAAGCTGCTGAAGACTGGAACACACTGTATACGCAGTTTGAATAATTTTTAACTAATGTCATTATGAATGAAAAGATCTTACAGTACTCTATATCATCTATTCCTTCACATTTCCTGGTATCACTTAATAAAATACTTGACGCTCCAGCATTCTGCTGCTGCTGTTGATGTACCTTGGTCATGACCTGGAAGGACCACCCACTCCTGTAAAAGAGAGGCTAAGTCTGTCTCTATGGTAATTTGATTTTAGACCTCCTTTGAAGATAAAGGACGTGCATCTTTCAGTCAGCTTCAGTCTGGGCTGAGCTACTTCTGTGATGCAGGTTTTGGTCTGCAGAAGCCATTTATAGCTGTGTGCATAAGGCAGAGGGTGTTTTGTGTGTGTAGACGTGGATGAGAAGGAAACTTTTATTGGCACTTTTGCTTCTTTTCTACTTGAAGAAAACCCAAATATTTTGCTAGCTATATTTGAAAAAATGCCTCAGAAAAACCAAAAGCATTAATTTTAGCCAAGTAGAATCTTTAGTTAAAGAGAAGTGATCGATCACTTTGAAGGGAAAAAAAGTAATATCCTATGACATATAAATCTAAATATATTGGTTAAAGATCTAAATCATTTTATTTGCCACAAAAGAAGCACTTGTAATTAGGAACCAAAAATGCAGTAAGCCAACGAAGAGAAAATAAATTTATTGAAGTGATTTTGCAAATCACAGTTAATTGAACCACAAACAAAGCAGCAAATAAAGGAAATAATGTGGTAATTGGAACCCTCATCCCTTATTGGCATACATTATGGGTTGCTATCTTTTAGCAGTATTAAATCATTGCATGCGAATGTTGCCAAAAAAACTCTTCATTTCCTTTTAGTGACTTCTTACTGCCCTCAGTTGAAGTTTAATAGAAAAGGAAGGACATGATGTAGTTTTAATGACAGGAAACCCATGGCTTCCAAATGAATAAATTCCATCACTGGCTGCCACAAAGTGTGCTAATTATTTCCTTTGATAAATTAAAAGCCGTAAAAGTCCAAAGTATATAGCATGTGGTTTACAGTTATAGTCTGCCTGTCTGCATTATTGAAAGTTCATATAAACCTCATTATTTTAATTTAATAAACATTATAATTATTTTTTACACCAGTAGGCTGTATAGAAAGCATATGTTGAAGACAAACTTCTCTGACAGAAGGTTAAATAGCCGACAAACTGAATAAGCAAGGAAAATGATGTCATTTTTTATGATACTTTTGAATGAGCAGATGTTTATTTTTTTATCTTTCTAAACAAGAAACCAGTGATTACTTTTATCCTGTAAATGAAGATTTCATTCTGCAAAGTGGGCTTTGATGAACTATGCAGTCCCTTGTGTTTCAGAATAGAGGCTGAAAACTTGGAAAAAAAATGTACACAGGAAAAAGGAGATTTTATAATAAACATTGCAAGCCAAAGATATATATCTATATACCTATATATCTATATCTGAAGAAATGAAACAGAATCCAACTGAAGTTCTAATAACCAGAGTGGGTTTTTTTTGTTTGTTTTTGGTTTTATCTCCCCCCTGCCAAAGACGTCCAATGAGGTCCTGAATATCTTTAATGATGATTATACTAATGAAGTTCAGGCTGGCTCAGTACCTTATGGGATGAGGCCTTAAGCTTACCACAAAAAAAATGAAGAATGAGAAGCAAAAACTGTTTATAGGTTATGGAAGTTCATCTTGGATTATTATTCTATAAAGTTTTAAAAGGCAAATACTTTACTTTCAGGTTAGCAGGACAAATCTAGTGAAAGAACTCTGTTCCACTGCCAAATCTTTTGCTATGTCCTGATCTAGTGCACCTGACTTCAAATGTAAACTGCTTCAAATGCACCTTTTAAATAGAAAGAAAGAAAAAAAGAAAGAAAGAAAGAAAGAAAGAAAGAAAGAAAGAAAGAGAAGAAAAAGAAGAGAAAAAAAGAAAGAGAAAAGAGAAAAAAAAGAAAAAGAAAAAGAGAAGAAAAAGAAAAAGGAAAAAGAAAAAGAAGAAAAAAAGAAATTAGCTAGGCTACATGACTAATTTTGCTAAATGTACTCATTCAGTAATGAGAATAGGAGTTTCTGGAGACATGAGAGAGGAATGGCGTGCCAAAATAAAGGGCATAGGATCACACAGCAGATATCTGGAACCAGCAGGAAGATGAACAGAACTAGGTCTGGCAGGACCAGAAAAAGGCCGAGGACAGGCAAACCATTTTGTCCTCTTTAATTCAAAATGCATGTTGTAAAAAGCAATCACAGATACTGACTAAAATTACACAAATTGGAACATAGGACCGTGTAGTGTTTTTCCACTGGCAAAATGTGTTGCAGAGGTGGGTAGGCACAAAGATTTGTGTCTTACTGACTGAGAAACTGCAGCTCCCAAATGACTAGATCAAAGTGTCTCCTCAAATGGATAATGCTACAGCTCAGATTGGGGAGCTTCTTTATGCTGCTCATTGGATTGTGTTGTCTCCCCAGCACAAATCAAACCCTGTTGAGCAGTACTGACATCTTAGTTGGTCTGGCTTGCTTGTGCTGGAGAGTAGCTTTCCTGCAAATATGCAAGGAATATTGTGATCACTTGCTATATATATCTGTGAACAATTAATTTAGTAGTTTAGTGAAAAATTAAGGATATATTTCCCTTGTTCTTAGAAGTATATGCTGGGACTTTATGAAGAAAATTCAGACTTGCTTGTGCTTAAAGGCCTGAAGTCAGTGGAATTGTATCTGGTTGCAATAGTGCTGACATGGTGCTGTAATGACTTGAAGTATCAGCTAGAATTTCTCATTTTTTTTAAAGTGACTAACATTACACCATGTTACGGGGAAATGTCCTATTCCCTAGAAAACAAAACAAAACAAAACCAACAAAACAAACAAAAATACCCACAAAAAACAACAACAACACAACAAAACAACAAAAAAACTTTATGAGAAAGTGACTATGACAAATTCTGAGAGAACTGAAATGGAAACATTTCTCTTTTTGTTTGAGCTGCTTTACCAGCTCTTTTCTATAATTTCTTTTTTATGTGGTAACAAGAGAAAGGATTGTGAGAGAAATTGATAGGGTAAGAAGTTTTCTGAATCCTTTTTGCTGAAAGGGAGTTTGAAAGAGACCTGGGGGAAATGTTTTAATATTCTTGCAGATGTAATTGGTGTTGCAAGGGAACGTAGGAGGGTGAATTCTTCCACATTGCAACATACTGCAGCCTCAGGATTATTGAAACATAGAACTATACTTCCTAGTTGAAGCATATCTAGTTGCAAAGTCAATTGTAAATGCCAAATCTTTAGTAACACTTGCAAAAATATCACTGAAAAAAGGTATGCTCCATTTACACTACTCCTCTTTATTACTAAACCTATGAAAAAGAGAATAAAGGATAATAAATGGCTCCAGATCTTAGTGTTTAAAAAAAAAAAAAGAGTTGGCTGACAATTAAGAGACCCATCACAGGACTATTTTGCCTGTTATATGGAATCTGGGAGACAGACATTTCTTAATCTTTTATAGTCATGGTAGCACTTCTTTGCTTTTAGTTATAAAGACATATTAGTGCCTGCTTGGAAAATGCAAACATTTGTAATGCCCGTGTAAAGGAATTTAGTTTGTTTGCTCTTCCTTTATCTTTTTTCATCCTTTTTCTTTTTTTTTTTCTTTTTTTTCCTTTTTTTTTAATTAATAAGAGGAAGACAAGATTACTGCTTCTTTAGAGATTATTTGCCTCATTGATTTTTCCTTCTGCCCTCATAAAAAATCTGCTTGTAAACTGACAATGACTTGCATAATAGCTAACTCTGCTTATTCTCATAGTATTTTACTTGGAATAATATATATATATATATATATATTTAACACTGTTTTGAAGCTAGCTACAGAGACCTAAAAATATTAAGAGTTTTCTATGAAATCCTACTCCAACACCTGATTAATGTTAACAGCATGGAGCAGAAATATTTTTTAAAGTTTCATTCTCTCTTCACTATTTCTTTTCACAGCCATTCTTTAGTGTCTCAAATTTTATAGGCATTTATTTTTCATTTTCATTTCTATTATATTTATAGAGAGCTGTGTGAACAGACAGCATTCACACCACTTTCAGAGAAAGTGTTGTCTGTAAGTTGTATTCCCTTAGCACGTTGAATTTTAAGACAAATCTAGACTTCTTGCACAGTCTTATTGTTCAGAGTCAACCACAGCAGACATGATATTTAAGGAGCAGATAGAAGGGGGAAGACAGGGTTGCTGTGAAAATCCTTCTCTCTTACCACTTGCCAGAGGTTAAGTAAAGCCCTAAGGGAGCTGGACAGGAGTATGATCAAATGGATAGTCTGTCACTTGCTCGCTTTACTCAAAGTCAACCAGGAGTTACCTCTTAGTGGAAAGTTATTTCACTTGACTACCAGAAACAGAAGGAGGAGGGGCTGTGGTTTCTTTCCATACCTGCAGGAGGTCAGTGTAAGTGATGGTGATGAAATTATTTCCTTTATTTTTCTAGGCTGTTTACAGCTCATGTAGTACAATACCACAGCATGTGTGAATGAAGATATGACACAAGCTCTCTCTGATGTTTTGGGGTAATTTAAATGAATGTTCAAATATTTTCTTTTGTTTAGTCACCAGAAAAGTTCTTGATTTTAAGGCTATAAATCAAGCACTCTTCCATACTCTAAACATGTTACTGGCATTCCCTGCAGAGTAAGTCAGGGCTTCTTAATTTCAGGTTAGGAGGAAGCAGCAAATTATTTATTTATTTATTTTTTTTTTCCTGGACAGTAGGACTACTTTGGCCTTATCCAGAGGAGAACAGAGCAGGGAGGTAGTGAGGTTCTGGTGTGTTTTGTGACACAGGCCCACCTTCAAATTGCAGTGTATATTTACCTTGTTTTAAACTCATACCACATATCTTATCTTTTGGTGATCTCTAATTTTGGGGAAAGAGAGGTTAATCGTTAATGGAGATCGTGTTATTCCTGCTTCATACCAACAGTGATCAGCTTGGTATCTTGATTACCATGGACATCTTTTGAATATTCTGAGTTTGATTTATCTAAATCCCATATGTATCAGTAGTGAGGTTGTGTTAGGACAGGAGCTTCAGGGTTGTCCCGGCTTCAAGTTAAAGGGAACTGAGACTTAGGACTTGTCTGCTCATCTAGCCAAGCTGTATCATACAGTGGGGCAGCACATTTCTGGAAAGCTCCTCAAGCTAGTGCATGTCTCCTCCCTCAGTTTTCTTAAGAAGGTAGCACGTGGGGCTCAGTCCTAGGAAATCTTCTGTGTGCAGCTCCTAAAGACTAGCCAGCTTTATATAGGGTTTTTCTTGGATTCTTTACCATCTGCTTGTCCTGAGAATTTGCTTAGCAGTTTACTTCTGAGGAAAATCTAATCCGCCATCTGACTTGGGTCTGTGCAAAATGGCTGAGGCTCAGGAAGAGGGGGTTATTTTTAACTTGGTCTTTGAGTATTATTGCTGAATGGAAGAATAGGATGTATAGTTAGCACACTATTTTCTCATTTCCAGATGCCACAGCCAACAAAGGTCAGTGTAGAAATGTAGTAGTAATTGCCACTAGAAAAAAAAAAAAGGTCTGATGGCTGCATTTGTCAAAACATGGAGTTTCTTATTGTCATAGAAGTTTTATCTGTTATTATCTGATTTTTGTCCTTATCAAGTGAGAGAGCTACAATAATATGATATAATGTTTCCATTTCCTTAAGCTGAAAGAAAAGCAAGAGGGTTAAATATCAAGTGGTTTGCTTGAAGCTCTAATTTGAAATCCCATCAGGGTCACTTGTTTACTAGCACTAATAGTTAACTAGTGCACAGCCTTTAAATTACTGCTTATTACAGCTCTGCTGTTCACACCACTCTGTTTAAGGACCTGTCAGCATTTCCAGTGGAAAATTCTTTTTTTCAGAGGCTTATGACTTTGTCCTGAATATTTGCTCTGAAACTTGCTAAATGTCATCTCAGGCTAGAAACGGATTATTTTCTTTATTGCAGACTTCTCTACTTGGGGAATAAATCAGCTTTTAAATGATTTTGAACATAAGAAGAGCTAACTGAAGTGTTTCCCCATGTCCATAGTCTAATGCGTTTAAAATAATGGAAATGAGAAGGGTTCTGGGGCTGTGGGCTAAGGGGAAATATAGTGAAAAGAATGAGTGTAAAAGCTCTTCAATGTTTTATAATTTTACAGTGAGTTCCATCTTGGAGGTTGTCAGGTTGTAAACTTCTAGCTTTTGCAAAATATCACAGAGGCTTTGACTGCTAAAACTCCAATTTGCTTCAGTACTTTGATACTTCAAGTTACTCCCTTGTTTGACATTTTTATTCCCACCTATTAGATCTAACTCCATTTGTTCGGAGGTGACTTGGGTTTGATTCCTGGCTGTGCCTAGATCTTTTTTGTAGCTTCTGACATGTTATGCAGACAAACTTGTGTCTCATTGCCCCTTCAGAAATACCCCCACACATACCCTCTAACCCCTACTGCCTGGTAAGTTAGTAAGGAGGCAAGTGCTGCTTCAAGACCTCAGGCTTCAGTGTAATAAATTGCACTCAGAATTCTCAATCTGAAGTGCTACTTCAGGGGAATTTCCTCTTGCCTTTCAAAGAACATTTCTTTATTCCTTTCCTTGCTACTGATCATTAATCAATAAATGTACTTTTATTTATTTATTTATTTATAATTTTAAAATTGAACAACATGTGTACCTGGATTCCAACATTTTAAATGTTGCTAAATTTCATTGATTTTTTTTTCAGTTTGATTTACCTGAATTCATCACAAATCAAATTTGTGTCTTCGTTGGCAGGTGTTACTGTACTAAAAGTGGGCAGATAGAGTCAAGCTTTCAAAACTAAGTACTGCTGTGATAAAACTGATGTTTCCAAAACTGACACATTGTGCTCAAGCACATGTACAAAGAATGGTGTTTTGGAGAAAAAAAGAACACAAAAAACACCACATTTTTGTTAAATCTGTAAATCTACCTGTCAGGAAATAGCTAAGTATGCAACCCCTAAGGGTAATTTCAGCTCCATAGTTTGGGATGCAAGTAAGTATCATTTTATCTAAGCATTTCACAAAAGATTTAAACAAGTTACTGGAGTAATTATGTAAGGAACTGCAGCAAATAATCACTGAGAAAGTTGGGGGAAATTATAGTGTGAAGCAAGGCTTAAGGGAAAGCAAATATGGCTGTTTTAAAATTAGCTTTCATACCTAATAGGAATTGATAGATATGCTAGGGAAGGCAAGGTCAGATTCAAATTGGGACAGTAAGAAAATACTGAGCTGGCAGACTTCCGTTTTGTCCATTGCCCTGAATATGTTTGTTTTGTTTTGTTTTGTTTTGACATTAGGGCCACTGCAGGAACAGGAAGGGAAATGTGCAGATTTCAAGAGAGATTTATTCTTTTTCGTGCAATAAGATATGCAAGAAATAGTAAGTGGGAAATGCACAATTGTTTTTCCAAGTTATCCATACAATCTTTCAAGGGAGACACTCCACACTTGCAGTAAACAATAGTTATAATGAATCAAGTTTATCGTGGATCAAATGTGCAGTTATTAAAGCTGAAAAGTTGAATAAAAATGGATTGCAGTGATGTTGCAATGATAGCTTAAAAGGAGAGGCTGAATGAGCATTTTAAGTTAAAGATGCTCTGAAGTGCCGGAGCTATGGGAGGTGAAGAACTCTATCGTTCACCCACAGTATAAACCAGGATTACAGGAATATTATTATTTTAACCCCTTGGCTGCTCCATAAACATCTGTGTAGAATTCATCCACTGCCTTCTGAACACATCACGCACACTCATGTTTCCACAGATCTGAGTGCAATGCTAACAACATTGATTCATTGTTGTGGTGATTATACTCAATGCAGAAAAAAATTAACCTTGAAAAACAGTAAATTTACTTTCCTTCGAAATTGTACCACATGCAGATGTTAATTATTTCCTATACTATTTCTGTCGGTTAGGTGAAGGATCCATGTGTGCCTTCCATGACCCCAGCTAGGTAGTTAGTTGCAACAGAGAAACAGGACTTCAGAGGGAGTTGCTAACCTTCACTGAATAGCCTGTCAGCCAGAGAATGATACAGAGCACCTTCAAAAGGTCCCCTAAGTAATGAGCACTAAGGAGGGTTATAATGGGCCCATCATTAGCTTCAGCTAATATTTTGACCTAATGCCCACATATACTACAGGTGTCATGCAGGGCCACCATAGGATTAATCTGTAGGATGTTTTGTGGCTATATGATGACAACACATTTCTTCAGCATATTTGCCAACTTGTAAGCCTTTATATGCATTTTATATAATGCACGTACATTACAACTTCTTGCTTATATTTATTTTTTTTTCCTCCTCAGTCACCTATGGTGACCAATGACTCAAGTACATACCCATGCAAAAGAGAAAAATAAGTGGGAAGGCACTAAAAGCTAACAATGATGTAACAAAATACAAATACACCAGGGAAACTGGTCTTTCCTCTCCTTGCTGTGTGTTTTGTCCTTCCACTGATTAAATCTTGGTACTGCTTACAATTGTGAAATGGATCAAGACTTATGCCCTTCACTTCTGTGTAGGCTTTTATGGATATTCTGTAAGCTCATCCCCTGCCTTCTCTGGCGGTCTTTCTTTTATGATAAATACTTTATTTTGGTCTTTCCATCAGTGTGTCTGTTTTCAACTTTATCAAACTTATTCAGTTATTCACTCAAGATGTTGGGCATTCTTGACTTTGCTCTTGATGGTTAAGGATTCTAACCATTACAGTTGTTAAAGACTCACCTTCTCAGATTTTATATCTTTCCTTGCTTTCTTGCTGGTGTTTCTTTATATCACTTCCTAAAGAACAGCAGTCACTTTGTAAGCTGAACTGAGTGAATGCTAATATTATTCATATTTCTCAACCATATTTAGTAAAAAAAATCATCTGATTCCATTTGTCTGCACTCCTCTCCACATGGTGTAGACAGTTATATTTTATTAACCTATGCAGTCAAGCTGCTGAGCGAATTTCATGTGACTATAATCTGGCAGTCATATTGTAGAATGCATCAATTATAAAAAGACAATTCAAACACCTTTTGCCCAGTAATACCAAATACACATCAGAATTTTATGATCAGCTCATTTAATAACAGGATATTTAATATAAGAAGGAGGCAATATTTAACTGATAAGTATCTGCTTTTAATTCTTTTACACACATACATAACACACCCAAGTAAGATTTTGTATTCTCATATCACTTATATTAAAAACATGCACACCCAAAATGCTGGGTATTTAAACTACTTACCCCCCCCCAACAACAAAAAAAACCACACACACAAAAAACACCAAAGAATATGAGCTCACGTTCCAACATCAGTTTATTGAAGCAAAAACTTATAATAAAACTGTAAAAACATTTTTTTTTTAACAAATGACACAAACTGGGCTACAATTTCAATTTATCTTTTAAAAGGAAAGCTTACTCTCAAATTATCTACATTCTCATGTAGAATATTTTTCTTTAAATTAAATAACTATAGGTGAACACAAGGTACATTTTGTTTTTCTGCAGGAATTTATCAAGAGACAAGAATGTAATTCATGAGGAAACACTAGATGTCAGTTTAAAGTTAGGATTACCAAAGTTTACTGAATTTTTGAATACCTTTACAATTAACGTTTAAGTTAGCTCCATCTTTGATGCTGGAATACTTGCCAAAAGTGGATTCTGCATAGCTCTGCCAATTTAGATTATTAACTTATTAAAGGCCCTATTATACTGAGGAGTTGGATAATGTTAAACTCTAAAAGACCATTGCAAATAATTTCATTCATTGAGAGATGGCACTTACCAGAGAAGAGAAAAGAAAGTATTTTGGATGACATTTAACTTGACTTCATTTGGGCACAAGACCTTGAAATTCTCATAGCTTACTGAGTACAAATTAATGTTTTGTTAATGTTTTCTTTTTTTTTCCTTCTTTTCTTTTCCCCCTTTCTCAATTGAGTTATTTTCAGAGACATTCAAGCACTCTCAGTGCAGTCTTTTTTCTTTAAAAAAAATCAAAAGAATGAAAACTTTTCTTGAGACCAAGCTATTCAGTGCTTAAAATGATAAAATCTGGCCAATCCATGTTTGTTGTTTCTTTCTCTATAGCCACTAAAAATAAATCCTTCAGGAGAACATTTCTTTAGCTCACTTTTTCATTATTTCCAGAGGCAAAAGCTGGCAAGGCAATTTATAATTCAATTTTTGCTAAATCCACAACACCTAATATATATGTCAGGCATTTCAACGGCAAGGTACTTTGGGGATAGGTGATAAATTGTACTGATTATAAGTGCAAGCTGTTCTTCCAAAACATCATATCAAAAAGAAGGCAAGTATTATTAGGAGAATGTAATGTATCTTTAGAATGTCCAGAAACATAAGAGATAATCACTTCATGTAAATATATTCTCCCTTGAGTTTTACAGCTAAATATTAAGGTCTTACCATGTTTTTGATAGCACTCATCTGGAGGGAGGGACCATCATGGGTTGGTAGTCTTTCAGCAGCCACACAGTTCTTAGGCCTGCAATAATTCATTTCTCCCAAAAAGGGCTTACTATGAAACCTGAAACATGGTCATAATAATTTTCTGACTATGTTGGGGTATGTGAAAAGTATAAATATTATTTTATCATATAATCTCCCCTGATCTGTTAAACATCCTTTCAATGTTTCCATGTATTTTCCTGTGAGATACACATGACTAACTGTTTATCGATACCACTGAGCAATAACAAAAAGCTCTTCAAATTCAGCTTGAATGTCAAGCTAATGTGAAACCAGGGAAAAAGACAATGTGTCTTGGGATCTTTCCTCTTTGTTTCTGCTTTTTTAAAAGTAAAACTTCATGGAAAAAGTATGTTAATCTTACAAAGATGAGATTGATATATCAAGTACAAACAGTGAGAACCAAAAAGTAGTTAAATGAAATTGGATAGTTGAGGTTAGCCAGCACAATGCAAACCTTTTCACCTCTATGTTGTTGGTCTGAATTTAGCTTGGCTAGTTTTGACTTGGCTGCTCAGCAGATGCTCCTTGTTTGTCTTGCCAACCATAATCTGTATCCTGCTCAGACTCTCTGAGGAACTGACTGTTTTTGTGGCCATGGTATTGATTTAGGACCTATCCTATTCTATCATCCTGTTTTAGGCATATTTCCTTCTCTTCAGCATCTCAGGAAATTATTTCCTTGTTTTAAGAGTGGGCAACCTTTATTCATTTTTCTAAAAAAGCTAAAATTAATATTAAAGGCAAGAAAAGCAAATAAAAACAAATTATATATCTAATATTAGGTAAAGCCTCAGTAATAAAAGCAATAAGGCTTAAAGTAGGAAAAGATGGTTCAAACAACCCCTGTTTTATCCATCTTCTGTTGGTTACTTTTATTTCTCAGTTTCTTCCAAACTGTGTCCTAAGCCTTCTTAGAAGTTCTCCTGGTAATATCTGAAATACATTCAAGTCAGTGTTCCGGGTGGTAAAAATGCTTCCTGTCAAATGCTTTTCAGTCATATTTTTCTACTAGAATCTTGATTTTGCTTTGCATCCAAAATTTAATCCATTCTTTGTAGAGGAAGGAGAATTTCCACTGTAAAATAAAGTTCCCTCTCAGTTGCTACCAGCTCAGAAAAAAATAATAAAATAAAATAAAATAAAATAAAATAAAATAAAATAAAATAAAATAAAATAAAATAAAATAAAATAAAAAGGTTGTTAAATTTCTCAACAGCATGTTTCAGAATTTTGAAAATATCAATCTTCTTTCACATTTTTAATGAAAACTTAGAATACCATTTTGTACACTTTAGTATTACCTGACTCCATCAGCTTGATTTTAAACTGAGCCTTGCATAAAACAATACTGCAGTAAAAATGAGGACTGAAAGTGAATGAAGGAAAAAAACACTACTCTCCTTCCGAAAGAGACTTTCAGACCAGCAGCTTAAGGGAGCTGAGTGCAGAGAAGATATTTTTCCCCCTTTTGCAGCAATAACTGCTCCCCCTCCACCTGCCAACTCTTAGTTTTGTCTCTTTTGTAGCACCTAAACTCATTTAATGAAGAAGATGAACAAAAGTGGAAAACAAATGATTACTCATGAGCCAGACCAGCTTAGTGTGCACACTTGTCTGAAAGACTGATGAGATAATACCTGCAAAAGAATGGTCTGCTCTGACAGGAAAAGGAGAACCAATGTATCCAGAACACCCAATAGCTCATCTGGCAGTAAACGAGGGGTCAAAATGTCAATCTTCCAGTCCTGCCCCTTGTGGTGTTAGAAATCTATTAAAGTCCTAACATCTATTCAATAGCATTATAGGCATTTAAAATTAAAAAAAAAATAAAAATTAAAAATTAAAAAATAGAAAATTAAAAATAGATGGAGGTATGGAAAGCAAACAGGTATTCTTAAAGGAAAAATGAAACAAAGTTGGAGAAAGTTGGAAAAATGCACTAGAAAAAAAGTCAGTGAGAAATATAGAAACTGTAGCATAAGGCAGGGAGAGGTGCTTGAAGATATATGAAGAAATAGCAAAAAAATAAAACGAGGAAGAATCATGAAGGTGTTTACTGTATTATTTTAGTCTTTCCCTTGGAGACTGAAAAACAATTCTTTAAAAAATGTGGTAAGTGTGGCTGAGAATTGCCTGCTTGCGATTGATGATACCAGGCAGGCATGGTTTCTGTTTGGCTACATTTCTTGGGCACAGAAGAACACTGTATTATAATACCCTGCTAGATAAAGACATGCTGAAATTCGTAAGGCTGTTAGTTGAACCTAATCTCACACTGGCAAAAGCTGTTACTACAGCAAGCCAGATTGAATCAGCTATTAATAATGCAAAGATGTCATTGCTTCTCAAAAGAGATTCTTAGCACAGCTTGTAGAAGAGATTAATAATATTCATGTTATTAGAAGCAGACCTAAACAGAGACATTGTCTACTGTGTGAGTAGAAAGGCTTTTCTATTACCTAAATGGCTTTTGAAAGACTAAAGAAAGGATCCAGGCTGCAGGAGTTAAATCACCTCATATTTTCCTCTCAATTTTCCATTAAAATTTAAAATTTGGGTTTTCATTTAGATAAAATTCTTATGGATACATCTTGGCCTTGAACGACATAGTGGAGAAGCAGGTAATTTTTTTTAGAGTGAATGTTTACTTTAGGACATATTTGCTTATGCCCTGATGACACATTAATGGGCTTGTTAGAGACCCTATGACTTTAATGGGACAGGATTGAGGCTGGTGTGTAAATATCCTCAAGCCAGGGTAAAAAGCATAGTTTTCAACCTTCTGAAATAAGAGAAGACTTTTGGTGCAGATATAAAAGTTATGACTTTACATTGTTCCTTCTTATCTTTCTAGATTTTCTTTATTTATTTTTAGGGCTTATTAGTTAACCTGAGGATTTTGGAGACAGTATCTTACACTTTCTAATCTTGTGAGTGAATTTCTGCATGAAAAATTTGAACCACTGTCATAGTGTTTCTAAGTGGAAAGGGTTGAGGAAGATAGGAAGACTGCAGGTTTTTATGAGTGTGAGGGACCTTGAGGCCAGGAAAAGGCCTCAATACCTTGAACTTGGTATTGAGATATAATCAACTATTTTCAAAATAAATGTAAATATAGCTCCTTCTTAATGTGATAATTATTAAGCAGAGTCTTAAAACTGTTGGTAGCCCTTTATGAATGAGATTAAGAAAGGCAATTTCAGTCCTCACACAAGGGCCTTTCACACAGGGCCCAGCCTTGAGGCAGTCTCCTACTTACAAGTGTCCATCTCTGTACATAAGAGTAATTTAAAAAAAGACCCAGTCGTTTTCCCTCCTCTTCATAAAGATGAATAGAACATAGCTGTGACTTTCAAAAGACTTTACAGAAACATCCTGTTGGGCGCATTGTTTCTTGAAGAGGTGCTAATATAACATAAGAAACTGTGGGTGAATAACACGAGAACAGAGCCCTTAGCAGCATCTGAGCCGTATGATGTAAAAGCTGAGGTGCAGCTAAAGCATCCCTTTGGGCTCTAAATGCTTTTCTAATAGAAAAAAATGACTATAGAATCTGGGTCAGACTTATGACTGAATCTGGGCACATCACAACAAGTTTGATTAACAAAATCATATTTTTAATAAATGGAAATTCCTTGAGCAATGTCATAGGCCTGAAAATATACAGTAGGATCAAAAAAGTACAATGAAACATTTTCTTAAATTACTTCACAGTAAACATGATTTGTTTTTTAGTTAGTTCAAAGGCTTCTGTGATAGGTATTCCTCCTGGTTTTCCTCTTGCTATTGGATGTTAAGGAAAAAATAGGCACATGTCCATTTGAATACAGAACAGCAGGTAGTTCCCTATAAGATGCTTCCACTGCTTTGTTACAAAAAGTGTTTATTTAGAGCTGAGTGTTTTGTAAGAAACATTTCAGAGGTGGCTGCCACTGAAGGGGTGCAATCACAAAAAGATAACAGGACTGCAATTAATTTTATGATGCTGAGGGAATTTTAGTGAAGTTAAATAAATAGAGCTCTTGGGCAAATGGAAGTCAAACTTTCAATTATTCTAAAATAGATTCTGGCTCATTCGATCTAGCTGACACTTTGATGTGTTTAAATCTTTGCAGATGCTATGTAAGAACTGAAACAAGGCCAACTACACCCCCTCTGCTCTTGCAAATGTAGAAGCAGAGATATCTAAACAGTAAGAGGACCAGCTCTTTCAAGAAGGAAATTTGTAAAGATAACATGAACAGTGGCTGTCATTAAAAGTCAAATGACTACTTCTAGATGTTGTTGGTGAGGGTTATCAGAAGGCAAATATGGCACATTAGATTATGCAACCTCATTCCAGGGTTTTGCTGTGTTTTCCTGTCTTAAGAAGAGCACCTTGTGCTTCTTGATAAAACAAAGACCTGATTCAGCACAAAAAAATAACGAAGAGAAAAAGGCAACACCCATAGTAATAAAGTAACCTGTATTTGTTTTACTGTATTTCAACAGCAATTCCATAATCAGAGGTAACTTTTAAAGCATAAACATTTCTCATTCCTACAGCTAATATCTTAAAACTGAACATCCATAGCAGTACTTTTACATACAAATCATTTATGCATCATGGTATTTACAAGATACAAAAACAAAAATTGTGCTTTTTCTTTCCTGAACTGGACACAGAAAACCCAGGAAACATGCGGAAACCCAAAGATAGTGTAATTCTAACACTTGGTTTTAATTAAAAACTTTTCTAGACCTTATGCCACATGATACTTTAATATATTATCAGGATAGAGGAACTGAATAGGAATTTCACTACAGCTGGGTAATCCAATATTCAAGGCAGTACAGTGGAGACCAAACAAACAATAAATAGGTGGGCTTTGAAGTTCAAGTGAGATTCCTTCAGTGAAATCAGAATGATGGCAATTCATAGCATAGGATTCCAGAAACTGACATAATGTTCCATAAGGACAATTAACCCTTTATTTTGTTTCATAACAGTATTATTCTGAGTGTATAAAACATCAGGAAGAGCTGCTTGCTACATTTAAAAAGGCATCAACTAATGAAAAATTAAGTCTTTCCTGAAGAAAATGAAATGTTAGCTGTTTGCCAAATGAAGGTACTATATATATCTTGCATTTTTTTTTCACTTTGCATTTCTGCACAGCCAGTAATGTTCTATGTTATTATCCTAAGCAGAATTTACTGATTGCAAATAAAGCAATTAAAATAATAATAATAATAATAATAATAAACAATAACAACAACAACAATAATAATAATAATAATAATAATAATAATAATAATAATAAAACCGTGATTCACCAAGGGCTGGTGAATAGCATGAAATTCTAACTCATTCTATAAATATACCATTAAATGATAAAGGATTCTAGCCAAATAAAGTGCTGTCTGATGGATTTCTAAGTAGATAGAAAGGTGGATCAGCTGAAAGAAGTTGTTATCTGAAAAAGGATTGACTTCCAAGGCTGCCTGTGAAATAGCTTTAGCCATGAAATATGTGCTAGAACAAGAAAGGAAAACCACCAGATGACAAAATGGGATGCATAAAATGCATGAGACAACAAAACAAAAAGCTTTCTTTAAAACTCCATTGTCATAACATATTCCTCCACTGGGTCCGTGAACAAAACACTTCACAGGAAGTGCAATGCAAGAGCAGGAGGTCGGTGAAAGTTATAGATGGGGAAGCAAATGCAGCTGCTGTAGATCGAAAATGAGAGGTTCAGAATGGGGTATACAGCAAAGAGCTGTGCATAGGAGCAGCACTGGACAGTGTGCTGAGCATAGGAGAGGAAAGAGGATGGGAATGAGCAATTTCTGGACTAAGCTGAGCTGGGTATAATTGAATTCTAGGAGACAAACTACTTTAAGAAAAAAATGATGTCACTCTTTTTACATTGCAAAAATGTAGTCTAGCATACCCTGGTGATGGGGAGTACAGATATAACGATAGGGCCAGGAGAGCTATGCTTGAGGTTAACTGAATGCCTAACATGTGTGTCCAAGTGGGAGGAAGCTGTGGTGAGACAAGAAATGAGAGAAATAATTCATTTAGTGTCGGGCATGATGACTGTGAATTTCTTTAAAGATGATTTCTGTATATTGTGTAGGTTTGTGTGCTTTCGTGTCTTCCTTTATTGCTGCTACAAAGAAGTACATCTCTTTGCTAGGACTAAATTATGATCACTTCAGTTTTGTGACTATTAATCAAGGGAAGGCATTTGCAAGCCTTTCCCAGCCACATATCCTTTGAGGGTTTTGAAAGCTATAGAATGCAGTTTGTTATCTGTCATTACAAGGCTGTGCCAAGTTCCATGATGCAGTGAAAGCTCAGTCATACGCTGCAGCTGACACTTTCCCACTGACCTCAGCTTGTTACACTGCATAAACAGAAGCTATTACAAGTCTATATGGTTCTTGGAGCAGTGTTATGCTGAAAGCGGCACAAGAAAGTTTTTCACATTTGTGCAAGGTTCAAAGCGAACAATGTGCTTTTTTGGTCACATCAACAGATGAGACTGTCATATCCTCAGTTCACCTCATAAATAAACACCAGGCGTAGAGGATTGCTGTATAAGGCTGCAGTTCAAAAGGACTGAAATCTGACAGCAGACACTGCTTCTCCTCGACAAGCACACCTTTAACCATGCTTACTGGTTGGTATGTTTTGCTTTGCTATGTGTCCGTCTGCTTGATGAATCAGCACCCAGGCTTGCAGACAAAAGCTCACAAGGGGAAATTACTGAGGTAAAGGATGAAGAAATAATCCTTGTGCACAGCCTGGCAGCAACATGGCAGGTTCTGAGAGAAGATGCAGACCTAGGAGCGGGCAATGGGCATGGAGGCCTGTCACAAACCTTGCCTGGGTTGGTGGCAGCAGTCAGGGAAGGAGATTGAAAGGAAGTGGTTGCAGGCTCCAGGGAGCCACCAGAGATCTGGAGGTGGCAGTGAGCAAGGGGGTTGTTTTGTTTCCCACTCCACCTTGGCAGTAAATGAGAAGGACTGGAGAAATAAAGCTGGGATTTATTGGGAGGGAGCAGATTTACTAGGAACTTGTGGGCAGGGGCACACTAACCTTCTGCTCCTTCTCTGAGCTGATCTGATCTTGGAGTCCATGGCTCCTCTCCTCCCTGCCTGTCTTTCTCTCAGGATCTACAAAATAGACGGTGGGGCCATTGCACCCTTTGCTTTATTTCCTCCTTGCCCCCCTATGATCTGCCAACGTAAACAACTGCTTACTTTTACCTAAACCAAAAACCAGATCTGCCTCTAATCATGTTGGGTGACTGCTGACATGTGTAGAGTTTGATATTTTGATAATATTATATATCCATGATAATACTTCATTGCAGTTATGTCCTTGGCTATAATTCTTTCAACACAGTCACTTTTGTACAGCCCTTTGAGTTACAGGAAAGCCTTGTAATGCCAAGCTTTGCAGTGATGGTCACATTACAATTCAGAAGATTTGGAATTAATCGCTATTTGATATACCTCTGAGAAAGAGCTAGCAATGCATTTATTTCTCTCGCATTTTCTTCTAGAGGAAATTGTGTGCGTGTTTCAGGGAAATAGAGAAGACTTTATTTTATTTATTTATTTATTTATTCCCTGTTCAGCTTTACTTGTAATTTGAAACCATTACTGGTTTGTTGTCTTATATATTCTACTCCATTTTACAGACTTTCAGTTTTATTTTCCTAATCACTTGCCTAACTAGAGAGGAGATCATTAGACATTTACTTGCAGATTACTGTGCCGATCAACAGGCTGTGTTATGAATATGTAGGGTTTATTCTCTTGTGTATGGGAAAATGGATGATAGATTGTGATTTTAGTTTAATTTCTGAAAAATAAACTGTCTTGTGATTTGAACAGCAGGAATTTGTTCTTACTTACTGAATGATCAAAACAGGTATCTAACCATATCTTCTGCAAAATGTAAATGTCTGTATCCTGTCTACAGATTGTGAATTCACAAAAGCTCCAGAGAAGATGCAATACAATATTTTATGATCTTCTAAAATGAAAGTTTAGATCTAGTTTGAAAATGCATTTTGTGAACTACAAAATCTTTAAGAATATTTCCAAGATTTTTGAAGTAACATTTTCCTTTGGATTAATCAAACTATTTTATTTGTTACATGAATTTTCATTGTAATATGATATGCATTGTGATGATGCAGACCGATTTTTAATAATCATATAAAGTAAATTTAAGGTGGCTTTAGAAATTGAGCATTCTGACACTTGAAAATATTTCTAGAATTTTTGAAAGCAGGATATTAATAATATTAGCAAAGTTGCCCAGTATTTTCTAGAAGTTTCTGAGCAAACTCTGCCTTTCTTGTGAATCCTAAACATAGCAAACTACACCATTAAAAAATATTTCTATTCTTCAAAGAAGGTAGGGACTTAGTTTTTTTTTTCTGAAGATCCAAGTTGTAGTCTAGAACACAGTTTCTGTAGATGCATCTAATTTTTAGGAAGAAGAAGAAAAAGAAAAAGAAAAAGAAAAAGAAAAAGAAAAAGAAAAAGAAAAAGAAAAAGAAAAAGAAAAAGAAAAAGAAAAAGAAAAAGAAAAAGAAAAAGAAAAAGAAAAAGAAAAAGAAAAAGAAAAAGAAAAAGAAAAAGAAAAAGAAAAAGAAAGAAAAAGAAGAAGAAGAAGAAGAAGAGGAAAAAGAAAAAGAAAAAGAAAAAGAAAAAGAAAAAGAAAAAGAAAAAGAAAAAAGAAAAAGAAAAAGAAAAAGAAAAAGAAAAAGAAAAAGAAAAAGAAAAAAAGAAAAAGAAAAAGAAAAAGAAAAAGAAAAAGAAAAAGAAAAAGAAAAAGAAAGAAGAAAAAGAAAAAGAAAAAGAAAAAAAGAAGAAAAAGAAAAAGAAAAAGAAAAAGAAAAAAAAAGAAAAAGAAAAAGAAAAAGAAAAAGAAAAAGAAAAAGAAAAAGAAAAAGAAAAAGAAAAAGAAAAAGAAGAAGAAGAGGAAAAAGAAAAAGAAAAAGAAAAAGAAAAAGAAAAAGAAAAAGAAAAAGAAAAAGAAAAAGAAGAAGAAGAAGAAAAAGAAGAAAAAGAAAAAGAAAAAGAAAAAGAAAAAGAAAAAGAAAAAGAAAAAGAAAAAGAAAAAGAAAAAGAAAAAGAAAAAGAAAAAGAAGAAGAAGAGGAAAAAGAAAAAGAAAAAGAAAAAGAAAAAGAAAAAGAAAAAGAAAAAGAAAAAGAAAAAGAAAAAGAAAAAGAAAAAGAAAAAGAAAAAGAAAAAGAAAAAGAAAAAGAAAAAGAAAAAGAAAAAGAAAAAGAAAAAGAAAAAGAAAAAGAAAAAGAAAAGAAAAAGAAAAAGAAAAGAAAAAGAAAAAGAAAAAGAAAAAGAAAAAGAAAAAGAAAAAGAAAAAGAAAAAGAAAAAAAAAAGAAGAAAAAGAAAAAGAAAAAAAAAGAAAAAGAAAAAGAAAAAGAAAAAGAAAAAGAAAAAGAAAAAGAAAAAGAAAAAGAAGAAAAAGAAAAAGAAAAAGAAAAAAAAGAAAAAGAAAAAGAAAAAGAAAAAGAAAAAGAAAAAGAAAAAGAAAAAGAAAAAGAAAAAGAAAAAGAAAAAGAAAAAGAAAGAAGAAAAAGAAAAAGAAAAAGAAAAAGAAAAAGAAAAAGAAGAAGAAGAGGAAAAAGAAAAAGAAAAAGAAAAAGAAAAAGAAAAAGAAGAAGAAGAAAAAGAAGAAGAAGAAGAAAAAGAAAAAGAAAAAGAAAAAGAAAAAGAAAAAGAAAAAGAAAAAGAAAAAGAAAAAGAAAAAGAAAAAGAAAAAGAAAAAGAAAAAGAAAAAGAAAAAGAAAAAGAAAAAGAAAAAGAAAAAGAAAAAGAAAAAGGAAAAGGAAAAGAAGAAGAAGAGGAAAAAGAAAAAGAAAAAGAAAAAGAAAAAGAAAAAGAAAAAGAAAAAGAAAAAGGAAGAAAAAGAAGAAGAAGAGGAAAAAGGAAAAGAAAAAAGAAAGAGAAAAAAAAGAAAAAGAAAAAGAAAAAGAAAAAGAAAAAGAAAAAGAAAAAGAAAAAGAAAAAGAAAAAAGAAAAAGAAAAAAAAAGAAAAAGAAAAAGAAAAAGGAAAGAAAAAGAAAAAAAAGAAAAAGAAAAAGAAAAAAGGAAAAGGAAAAGGAAAAGGAAAAAAAGAAAAAAAGAAAAAGAAGAAAAAAATAGAAGAAAAAAGAAAAGAGGAAGTGCTTGACATATCTCCAGTGTCCAGCATTTTCAAAAGTTGAACATTTTGAGTTTGCTAGGGCATACATCTGATACCTATCCTTCTTTGTAATTCTGAGCCTGTAGGGCAATACAGACTTTTTCCTATTGCTTGTAATGGGAGATAGAGGTGAACAAATCTACACAGGTGCAACTGGGATTGTGGTGACTTAATGAGAACTGTAAGAATGTATTTCTTATACAATCTTATCATTAGACCGTCATCAGTAGTCAAGACACCACTATAATCCTTTTAGAGGTAAGCATGATTATGGCCTTTCTTGGTTCATTTAGATTCACTTTACTACTGATGTTTTGTTACCCTCAAGGCAGGGTTATTTTGATGTCTCCAGATGGTACAATATCTGCCTACTAACACCATTATTTCAAAATATTAAGCATGGGTGGTATTTTTCCTGCTGTAAGGCCTGTGTCCTCTCAAAATGCTTTCCAAGGCCTGAATGTTGCAATTGCAGTTAGAGGAGGTAGGTCCTACATGGATGTTATGAAAGCAAACCTGCAGACCATACAGATTCAAGTATCTCCTTGTGTGCAGAGTTCAGCTTAAATCTTCATCATGCAAACATTATGCACAAACATTATGCATAAATATAATAAATTTCATGCCACTATTTGTTGGTACAATGGCTTTCCCCAACCATGTGGAGGTTTGCATCTGAATTCCCATTATAGTTGATAGGGAGATGTTCATCTCAGACCTAAAGCAGGTCTGATGACACATGCCTGAACATTATCTACTGCTTTACAGTATCTCTACAAGAAGGTCACTGTAAACATCTAAAATCAGATGAAGTGAATGGCTCTTCTCTCCACAGCACTTTTCATTTGCACCATCAAAAGCTATGAATGACTACCTGTAGGTTTGAGATTGAGCTGCAGACATCTTTTTTCTCATATTAACCTGACCTAGCTCATCTTATTATTTAAATTTATTGTTTTATGTGGAGTGGGAGAGAGTTTTAAAGACCAATGCTGACTCTGCAGAAGTAGGATCTTGGATGCTAAGTGGAAGACACAAGGACCGAAAGCTTGAAATGACAACAGCTTCAGTTTTTCCTCTCGCTGGCCCCGTTAGTGTTTAACCTATGACAGGAAGGAACTAGAACTACTGATCTCTGTGTTCCCTGTGAGTACTCAAACCACTGAGCTTTTTCTGAAAGTCTCTCTCCCATTTTGACTTTATCCAGCTCATCAATCTTGGGACATTTTTTTTTTTCCCCAGCAGATGTTAAATCAAAACCAACTTTTTCCTTGTAAGAAGTTTGTTTTGATGATTCAGTATAGTCTGAAAAAGAAATGAAAACATTCCCAATCAGCTTAGTTAGATAAGCAAAAGCATAAAGTAGTGTTAGGAGAATATAATTGACATAGTAGTAACCTGGCTGATTAAAAAGTCAGCTGCTGTTTTTTCACTTACTAAATTAAATATTCATGATCTCTTTTTCACTTAGGTGTTCAAACTAGGGATGGATCTTTTCTTTCTCAATGAACCTTTCATCCTTTTACTGACATTTATTCTTCTTTTTATTTAATTAACCCAGAAAGAGAGCTTCTGGCAAGGCAAGTCAGCTGTTGTCTGCCAAAAAGAGACATACAAATCTTGTCACATAGCTTTTATTTTTATGGTCAGGAACCCTCAGGCCTGGTATTAAGGCAACTTAGGCTTGTGTGGAACTTTGCTGTCTCCTGCACACTCTGAAATAAGATTACATGATGGAGAAGATCAATTTACTGAGGACATTTAAACTCAGAATATTAAGCTTTTTGTGCAATCACATCTCCTTTCTAGCTGTGTGGCAGAAAAGCTAGCCACAAAATCCTTGACAAATTAGATATTACCACGTCTAACTGTGTATATTTAAGTTTATCAAACTGAATCGTTGCATTGTAACTGTGCTCTTACGCAGACAAAGACTCCATTTAATAAATGCAGTGCCATTTAATAGTAATTAATCACCCAACTAAAATGTCACATTAAGGTCAAAGAGACCAGAAGACAAAAAGAAGAGAACATTAAATTCAGCTGACAAACATAGGAAAGGAGAATATAGAGCCAAAGAAAGTTCTGGGACATTGGCACTGGTAAAACATTCGATCCAAACTTCTTAACTTTCTGTTCAGTTCAGAAGTAATCACATTCACTTGGTTCAAAGCAAGGTCATTTTTGTAACTTTTAAATGAAATTTCCTCTTTGTGCGTGCAGTGACAGCCCATTGCAAGCTGGAGTTGTTGGTGCATTTTACAGATGTTACATTCTCAGTATCTTCTGTTTCCTTCCTCCCTGCTTCTCTCTTCTTTTTTTTACTCTTATGATGCTCTTCATTTGGGTAGAATTTTCCTCAACATATTCTGAAATAGAAACATTTTGGAAATACAGCTTTTATGAGGAAGAATGAAATGAGTATGTACAAATGAAGAGAGAATAAAATACCATCTTCAGTCATGGACCTTACTTATTTGAGAAGCAATTGAGAAACAAATTGCCTCCTAACATTTGCAAATTGTGGCAAAGTTCAAAAGCGTGCTGCAGAAGGTTTTGATACAACTGCTGTTGGAACCAGTGGTAATGATGAGAACCTCAGTCTTTTGGACTATATAATACAGAAGTCTGTAAAACTTTAGCATTCAATAGCAAAAAAAGAAATTACTGAGATGAATAAGAGGATTATACACGATAAACTGCTTATGAACAGAAAGTCTAAACAGAGGGTTCGATTTTAGAGTAAGTGCATTTACCACCTGCAGAAGTACAAATTTATGGAGTTCCTTGTGTTCAAAATGGAAGGTTGAAGAAAAGGTAAATATCCACTGTTAATTTCATTTCATAAAAATGATATTTATCAACTTCAGTTTAACAGTGTGAGTAGACTCTGTATATGTATATATACATTTACATTCTTTCTCACTTAGTGTCTTTTTTATTTTCCTTACTTATAAAATGCAGAAGTAAGTAAGCATTACCCATACATATTTTGAAGTGCCGAGGGCTAAATATACTACTTTCTGTGCATGAAGAAATGAGCTAGCAAAACAGAGTCAAGCATGAAAATGTATTATTGTCAGTGGACATTACAGAATTCAGACAAACTGCTTCTAAATAGCATCTATCATTTCTCTTTCTTGTTCCAGAGTTCTCAGTTTCAAGTCCAAGAATTTTTGTATTAATATGGTGAAAAAGCGTAATTCTTCAAAAATTACGTTTGGCAAGATCTATCTTTATAACTTCTGCTTCAATCCAAAGAATTTTGGCCTTTCCAAAGGCTAAATATTATCTTTCAAAATTGTGTAATTCTGGCTTTGTCAGGAAATGTGTCCATTTTCTCAAATAACCTCTTTTTTTTTTTTTTTAATTGGGAAAAATGTTCTAATCAGCCAAACAATTATGTGATTTGTTCTAATATGAATGCCCAAAATCATTATATTAAATTATTTGGAATTAATTTCTCATACTTACCTACATAATAATTAACTTACTATTGGTTGTGGCTGTGACACATTCAGGCAACTATGCTCATGCATGAAACAGAACCTCATTTTACAGTGCTTGTTACTGTGCATAGATATACATTTCAGTCTTTGATGAAGGTTTTGAAAGAAGATTCTGGAAGATTTGAGAGTTCTGATGTTAAAATCGGAGTGAATCTTATAGGGCAGATGAAAAAAACAAACAAACAGACAAAACATTTCCTTTGGTTTATCTGTACTGATTTGTACAGCACATTTTCCTTCACACAGTTCACTGTAATTTTTCTCAGCTTCTGCGGAAATCCTATAGACAAGAATCTCTCTCTCAGCCCTGACAGTTCTCCAAGAAAAGCTCTCCTTTGCATGTTTGGCAGTATGGATTAAAAGATTATAGTGTTTATTTCATAATTCAGTGATTTCTAAACTGTGGTCTGCATTCCAACCTAGCAGGCCATCTTTAGCAGTCCTTGGCTGACCGTGGTCTGCACCAAACCCTGTGCTCAGGAGGGGCTCTATTAGGGAACATATCCTCCAGCCAGAGTGCACCACCACAGCCTTTTCCAAAATGCGTGACCCATAGTGCCCAGCAAACAACAGGTGCTGCATTAGACCTAGCACATGTAAGAATGAGCAGTCTGGGGAGGGGTGGGGGGTAAGACACCTGCTATTCAGAAGTTGAAATGGAAGTTACCTGGGCTACCTGAGTGCTAGAGATTCTCAGCACTGGAAGGTAACTTCTGAAATGTAATTCCAATTTTTTTGGGGGGGCTTTGTTTATTAGAAACGACCAAAAAACCCCACCCACCCACCCACCCAAACAAACAAAAACACTAACAGACAAAAACAAACAAAACCCAAAAACCCATCAGGCAGGAAAATGTGCAGTGCCAAAATATATTATGGGTAGTTTGTCCTTAAAGCCTAGATTGTCTTTTGTTTTAACAAAAGAACATTTGGCCACATACTAATTGGTAGCTGTAATCATGGGCTATTTGCCTTGTTTAGGCTATTCTGAACAGCTACTGGAAAGTTAGTCATTTTGTAAGTGCATTTCACAGCTTATAGCACAAGAAGTTTGGAAACTTTTGACTGAAGTAGGACATTCACCAACAATTACAACTTTTCTGCTCCTCAGCATCTCTGTAATGACTCTGCCAGTTGCCCTCTTGCTTGCTTCTGGCATGCATACTTTCACGCACCCTGGATCTGGCCCTTCTCTTTTTCTCTGGCTTCATTTGTGGTTTCTGCCAGTCCTTCCCACCCTATTTCCTGCCCTCAATCATCTTTCTAGCCCTATAAACCTGATACATCCCTAAATATTCCTCTCACTTCTCTTGTCTCTGTGAGCCAGTCATTTTCCTCTCCTATGTCTCGGCCTGGAGCAAACTGAAAATGGAAGAGCTTTGCTCTCACCTTTGTCCTTTTTGGAGACCACTCTCTTGCTATCTGTTCCTTTAAGGAAAGCTTTATTCAGCTCCTTGGAGACTGAAATGGAAACATGCTCTTCTGACAGGCTTCTCAGGAAGTAACTAATTCCTGTATGTTCACTCTGAGCATATACAACATAAAGTTTTGTGCTTTGGCTAAATATGGGTGTAAGAATATTCCTGTTGCTTGGGTAACATTGCCAAAGTACACTGCTAAACAAACAAGAACACAAAAAAGAGGAAACCAGAAGGGGATATCTGCCATGAGAAATTTTAGCTTAGTGTTTAGCTATACTATAAGCAAATGTGGTGATGGGACGCTTTTGCCCTTGCTGTATTGGTTTTAGTGATTTTGTCTGTAACATGTTTGTCTACTGGAAAGACAGAGAGCTCTATGCACGTTTGATTTATTATGAATGGGCTTCCTAAGACAGGCAAATCTGAACATATGACAAGGAATAGATTTATTTTCTTTCTTTATATTGCGTATATTTGAAGAGATTTAGATTTTTTTTTCTTTATGAAAAAGACTTATTGAGCCAAAATTTCATTATAAAATATTTCATTTTCTTCTGCCGGAAGGTTTGGCTATAGTGAATGTAACATTGTGCTGCATTTTCTTGCATAAAACTAACATGGACTTATAGTGTCTTTACTTTCTGTGTGTGATTTGCCTGTGATCTGCACATCTTTTCCATGGAGCTGTTACCAGAAGCTGGGGCTTTATAAACTCAAAGAGGTACAGAGTAGTTTGCTCACTAAATGAAATTATGCTTGACTTCCATCTTCCTATAACCAATTGTCACTGTGAATGGAAAAAAAAAATATTAGGATGAATTTGTTTAGTTAAACAAACAAACAACCCTTGAGCTCGTATCTCCCTCTTGTATCTCTCCTCCTGCATTCAACACTTTTTGATAGTGACTTAAACTGCTATAGTTACCTCACTTCAAATTCCTGAGAAGTTATCTGCTACAGCAGATCTCAGTGCAGAAATAAACCAAGATCCAAAGACTAACTTCATCTTCACCAAGTGTTTGCAGGGGGTGATGATGTCAGTGCCTACCCATAGCTAGTGAATACTGGAGCACTCCCCTATCTGAACTCCCACCCTCACTATCACCATGGCCTGATTTAATTGGTTTCTATTTTCTGAGCTGAGATTAACGCGCAAATCTACCCATGATGTCATGAATCTGGACAGATGCTTTTAAAATCCCTGCATGTTACACAACCTACTCATAACACGGACTGCTGGCTTGCAATGTGAGACTAACGTGACCTGGATGTGGTCCTCTCTTAAGGCTTTGGTGACACTGGATTCCTTGGAAAATGCGGCCTCATGATTTCTGTGATACGGCTCACATGATACTGGAGGAAATGAGGTGCAGAAGAAAGTTATGGGTGCGCACCCACTGCACACATCAGCCCTTTCCTTTCGAGGGGTTTTTCCAACCTCCCAAGCCCTCCTCATATAATTAGGCCTTTCTGAGGCCTTTCTGCCCTGCCCAGAGAGCGGTGCTTCGTGGCCTGCTTGTGCGGGACTGCGCTGGGTGCTTTTTATTTGTTTTCTTTCCCAGCCGCAGCCGATGCTACCCCTCTTGGGGCAGCGTGTGAGGGAGATGGATCGCACTCAGGTAACCGGCAGTTCAAGGAAGCCCTTCCCAGGGTTGTTTACACCAGCGCCTTTTAGAGCAGCCATTTAGCTCCCACCCCACCCCGCCCCACTGACCAGCTGTAAGTGTAAAGGCCGCCAGTGGGCCCACAGGTCGCTGATAAACGAACCCCCATTTGGCAGGCAAGGAAGCCAGGACGATAAGGAAGTTGATTTATGTTTTATCTGTCACTACATTTTCAGTAAAGCTGGGCAGCCAGCCTTAACGGAGTGGAGGCTGTTATCACCTCCCCTTAGCTCTTTAAGTGCAGCAGGCTCTTTGGTTTCCCTCACCCAGCCCTGCTCCGTTAATTGCAAAGGTAAACAGGACACGCGGCGCTCAAGCCGCCCTCAGCGCTAAACCAGCAGCTTTGGGCAAGGGGAGGGGGTGGGTGGGCGCGAACCAGCACTCGTAGAAGTGCTCACCATTTCCTAGGCTTGTTTCTATCATGTAAAATATATTACATACTTTGAAGCAAATGTAATGGCTGGCTTAATTGGAGATAACTTCACTGGAGCGGGACGTGGCTGCTGTTTATGTCAGTGGTGAATTTGCCCTTTAGCTCTGCACGCCTCAGGTACAACTAGTCAGTGGAGGAAAAATCTGACAACATTAATTACCAGAGAAATAAATGTTGTGAATTATATGTATGATTATGTACCATTTTCTCCTCATTTTGGAGGTGAGCGTTATTTTTCTGAAAGCATTGTAAGATTTTACACATTATATTTAATGGCAAACACATTTTTCATTCTGAGAAGAAACGCATGCCTTTGGAGGCCAATAGAAGTGCCCACAGAGAAGAGGGTGGAAAGAACTGGGAGAAAAAATGTGAGCATTAAAATACTGAAGTATTCTGACACAAGCTGAATGTGGAAAATCTGAAGAAAAAACCTAAGCAAGTCTTGTTACATCCTATGTAAAATGTTAAAAATACAGTTCTTTCTTTTCCCCCATACCCTTCTGATCTCTTTTTCCTTTATCCCTATTTCTCTCTCCCCAAATATTTCATCTTACCTTTCCAGTCTGTCATTATATATTTTTTTTTTAAACAAAACTAGCAAGAGAAAAAGAAGCTAGTTCCTGCTTGAGGTCAGTGGGAACTTTGCCATTGACTTTAAATAGGTCCAGAAGCAGGCCCAGCAGAGCATTTTATAGCTTCCTTTATTTATCTTAGGTTTTATTTTGAGCAATGTGTCTTTTGTATGACTGCATTATTTCCACAGTGAACACAATAATAATGGCCTCGTATACATTATTATATACACACGTACTGAACAAAGCATTATTGATAGTTATATTCCTTTAAACAAGAGTAAAAGACAGTTATGAAAGTATGACACTAGGGTGCTTGTGTGGTACTGGTTCTGTACAGGATGAGTGTTCCTTAATTCTGTGCGTAGGGTTACTCCATGCCTGTTTTGAAGTACAAACAAGAATATTGTTGATTACTGAGAAATAGGTAATCCGGAAGATGGTAATTAATGGTTTACTCAAGGAGGCCCAGGCTGCAGTTTCTGCAGTATTGTTAGTGATGCCTACATCCAATCTCTTCTTCTGTGTGAATCCATCCATCCAATCTCATTCTTCTTAATGTGGCAGAAAGGGAGGAGTGGGTAACCGCTCTCCAAACTGAAATACGTCAGGAACTATGCCAAAATGTTTGAGCTTAATATAATTAGGTTGGTTGGCCAAGGGGAACAATACAAAGTTTGGCAGAAATTTGGCTGATATCCAGAGATGTCAGCCATGGCGTGTGCTGGTCATTTGTTACACACAATTCACAGGCACAAATGATGTAGGGCCTATTTCTGTTTCTTGCTGATGACAGTTATGAACCTTGCGTTGTTCTGAAAGCTGTGTCCGAGGAATCCCCAAAGAGCCATCTCACACATTGAGATAATTCATCACAATTACAAGTGCATCGTATTAAAATAATGAGTAGAGTAACCAACAGCACAAATAAATGAAAGAGATGAAGGCATTTTTGCAGCACAAGTGGATGCAGCCTTGAGCCCAACAGCCTCTCTGTCAAAAACTAAGGTAGACTGCCAGCTGGAAAAAAGCCTCAGCTCACACAATAAGGTGACACCAGTTCTGGCAATAAAGATGGATCAAAGGCATATTTTTCTCTCCCAGTCCTATGTAAATGTTCTGGATGCTCTGGATCTGTTGTTCTTGGGACACACTGCTCTGAGGGAGCTGCACCTCTTCTTTCAATCCAGTCAGAAGGGCCAGATGGATTCATCTATGTATGGGTACACTGCAGCAGCAAGATAAAGTCACTGTTGTGCCCATTTCCTTCAGCTTAGCTGAAGTTAAAAATTAATTTTCCCAGCTTCAGTTAGTACAGTTACATTACCCTAATTGTAGAGAAGCATTGATACTGCTGGGTTTGTCTTCCACAATAAATTACAGCAGCTGCCTGGAGAACATATAACCCATTTACTTCTGGTTGTCACGGAAAGAAATCCACTGATAGTCAAAACAGAAGTATTTATGGAAAACCATTGGTGAGCAGAGGCCATGGAGCCTGGGGCTTTGAGCAGCTGTAGTCCTGCTCTGAATGGAGGCACACAGACATTATCAGCTGACAAGTCATAACATCCACAGTGAGACTGGTGACTCTGCTTGTACCCGCTTATGTTTCTGAGGGTGAAAACAAAATGTAGTCATTAGTTACCATAAAAATATGCTGTGGGCAATGAAATAACACTCTAGAAACCTCCAGGAAGGGAGCAAGTTGAGGGAGCAGCCCTGGCAGCAGCATAATAGCCTAATATATCTGTTAGACTAGAGTTGAGTAAGAAATTTTATGAATATCATTTTTTTTAAATAATTATTGATAAATTTCCCACAAATCACCATGGTTGCTCTCCAGTGTATTTGTTTTCCCAGGTATCTACAAACATATTTCTGGCATTCATAAATAAATTTGTCTAAATGCATGTTTTCCTAGTATTTTTATTTATTTATTTTTTTCTGGAGGAACAAATGTGTCCCTTAGAATTTGGATCTTATAATAAACATATAGTCTGGAAATGTCATATATTCTTGCATAGGCTCTTTTTTTTTTTTTTTTTTTTTCTGAGCTTTACTACCAGTAAACTGAATATTCATGGAAAGTGGATTGAGTAAGGGTGTCAATAACACTGAAATAAATCCAGCGCTTTATTCAAATGATTATCCAGGAACATTTTTTGAGGCATTTAGCCAATTTCTATTAAAATAAATAAAAAAGATAAATAAGCTCTCCCATCCATTTATGAGTTAAGACATTTTTTAAGTCACTGTATTCATTACAGTCCCACACCCACTTGTTTGCCCCAAAACAGTTTGCTACTAGCTGGATCCAGAGCAGCCGTCTTGCCCCAGAACAGCTGCTGGTGTTCTATATTTGCAGCTTCCTCTTGCTCTATGATACTCCATAAAACTGTTTATATTCACCGTAAAAGTATTTTCACTCTGTTTGCTTAGTGACCATGCACCACAAATATTCCCTTTACCACTAACAATCATGAAATGAAAACGTTTTCAAAACTTTATTTAGTGCCAGTAGATGCAGAACCTAATAAACTATATAAATGTTCAGAAGTAAATGTGTGCACACTTGCATATGGACAAAGTATTCGCCTAATTTTTCTGTGCAGCAGAAGGGTGGTGATGCACTTTTACTAGGACTACTCTGAGATTGCATGCATTTGGTGTCTGCTGCTTGGTTTTATAACTCTTTGAAGCTTATTTATGGCCTGTGGAAGAACTGACATGTGAACTAGGCAAACTATTTTTGAAGCTTTTTTGAAGCTGTGGCCATATCTATTCAAGATCATGTGTTTATGCCTCATCAAAGTGAACATGTTGTTTCTCCTACCTCAGATCAGGTATTTGGGCGTGTTTGTCCTGCACTGTTTTAACACTAACCATCATAAACAGTTTACACATTTCTCCCTGCATTGTTGTAACCTGACATGTTCTGAAGGTGGAATCGGCTCACAGCTTTTATTATGCTGACACATTTGAAAACATTTGCTTCAATATTTGGAGTGCAAATATTTGCCTTCAAAGGAATCCTGTTCCGTGAAAGGGAATCATAAAGCACATATTAGTTCATTGAGTTAATTTCTACTGCCTTGAGTCTGAGATAGACTTGTTTGCTGTTCTGTTTGCAGCTGACTGTTCTTTCTCAGACGATACACAGGATGGCTAGGCAACACTTGTTAGCTTTCATCCATTCCTTTGCTACTTTCATTTAGTATCTCACACACGGTATGCATATCCAATGCCAAATCCTCTTTATCACATGCACAGAAACAGGCTGTGATGTGTTGCCAGCAGGAACAATGTGCAAAGGGGTAAACTGTTGGAAAGGAAAGCTTTGCTGCTGCATAAAAATTATTCAGACCCATTACCAGAGAGATTTGTTAGTCAGCTGATCTGTTCTTGAGGCAGAATGGGATTTGGGCTGGAAAAACTGAGGTACCACATCTCTCTGAACTTTAAGGATTGAGAAGATGATTGTTTTTCCTATTATTTGGGATATTTTTTAAGCATGAAGTTTGGCCTAGAATATTTATTCCTTCTCTTGTGACCCTAAAGCCTATGAATACTATCAACATAGTAGCTGGATTTTTTGGATTTTTTTTTTTATTTTTGTCTAGGCCTTGTTCCCACATTTTGTGCATGTGGCAGAGATACTTCTGTTTGGTGCTTTTCCATATTTTTATAATTTCCAATAATGTAAATGAAATACATTAGGATTTTTATTATTATTATTTTGTCTGTTTAATAATTTATTTACCATGGCTAATGCAGGGTATAGCCCAAGAGCCTTCAGTTGAATCTAGTGCTGCAGTTCCTTCTCATGCTCTCATCAGCTGCAGAAACCAACACAACAAGGAGAGGTGCTGTTCTCATTACAGAATGGGAAGTTTTTGTTTCACAAATACACCTCTGTTTCTTCCTGCATTAGAAGAGTCTCACACTCCAAAAAGTAGAGCCTTTCATCTTGCACAGCAGATAGCTGCTAGTCCTTGGAGAAGAATGATACCTGCTAGCACTGCAAGACTTCCTGTCACTGGCACTGCAAGGCATTCTGCTCTCCTTCCTGGATGTAAGAAAACCAGACCTTAATAAACTGACTCCACTGACAGACAACTTCAGGCTGAGAAAGCTTATAACATGCCAGCACATGATATATATATATAATTATATATATATATATATATTTTTTTCCTGGGATTTCTTTAGCAGAACTGTCCTGGAAGTTGCAAGTTTTATGTCATGACAACTTCTGAAGTTTCATGATGTGTTTGTGTTCTGTGTTGTAATGAGTATAAAATCCTTCAAAATGTCTGTGAAGATTGTCTCCAAATCTCTTTGTTTGCCTGGCCATAAATACCTTGTTTAAAGAAGACAACTTCAGTCTCTCTTGATAGTGGGGAGGTGGTTTTCTTTGAAGCATTGAAGACATTGTGCCTGTTCTTATTCCTCCTTTTACTCTGTACAAATAGGTATGTGTGATACTCCTACCCAGTATTCTTCCACAATATTCACACTGCAGCAGGTACCTCTCTAGTTCAATTAAGAAACCACAGATAAATTGGCTTTTGTGCACTGAGGAGCCGGGCTTACATTCTCTAAGCTTCTCTTTGTCTTTGGGAAAGTAGCCAGAGCTACCTCATGTACCCTAAATTTAGAGGGGCCTCTGTTTTTCTGAAGCAGTTCAGAATATCTGATACTATAAAATATGTGGGAGAGATGTTTTTTATCTCTTAAGCATCCCCATCCATAGCTTCAGGAATAACTAACTTTTCCTTTAAACCTGTAGACTGCATATGTTTTAGATTAGTTTCATTTGTATTTTTGTAGGCTTTATGAGTTTTTTTAAATAATTTTCCTGTTTTCTGAGTAAATTATATGAAACATCTGCCCTAAATTTAATCTATCAACCTCATAAAGGGAAAAGGCAGACGTTTTATGAGTGATATTATAAAATTTAGATAATTATCTTGTTTGTTTTAGCAGTTTCTATTTTGGTCTCTGTACAGTATTCTTCCATTAAAAGACAATTTTTATATGGTGTACTGGTCGAGGGGAACAACCAGTGATCACGTAAAACATACGTATAATGATGCTCATGTTAATCAGTAATACTCAATGTATTTTTAACTGAGCTATATTTACTGAATAACCATAAGCCTAATTTCAAGCCTGTTATATGCTTCTCTGTCAGATGAAAAAGGAAACAAAAGCCTCTGCATACACACCATATAATTCCAGTAATCCTCATTAACAATGGTACTTATGAAAGTGCAAGTATATAAAATTATGCCTAGTGCAAAGAATACAAAGTGTATTATTCATGGCAGTCTTTTCCAATGCCATTTTCATCAATGCACTGAAGTTCTGCCATTTTATATCTACTGTATATAGAAATCTTTTTAATGGAAGATGGAAAAATATTCTGGAAAGACATCATATGCACACTTTATATAGTGTTCTTTGCTAGACATCGGCCACTGTCTGCTGTCAAAGACTTTGTATTGAGCTAGTTTAAACCTTTGGTATGCCCTGATGTGGTTATCCTTGCTCCTTATGTGGTTATTCTTGCCTTTTTTATTGTCAAATGCAGCTCCTTCCATTAACTTTGCTAAATAGAACCAAGTATTGGAGTTAAGATCCCAAACCAATGACAACAGTATTTTATTTTGGAGAAGATACTGATGATTTAGCTTCAAACAGAAAGACCATAGGGTTCTGTTGCCCTAAGGATATCTGTGCAAATAAGCAGGAAACAAACCTTACTAGAGTTGTAAGTCATCTTCTTTCACTTACAGCAGGATCACAAACCTTCAAAGCTTATATGGATTCATAATAATGTTTTGACAGCCTTTGTCTAGTTTTGGATGGCACTTGCTCCAGCCCTTCTTAGGACTTTGTGTTCTTCTAAGTGACATGTCACTTGCTCGCTCTCTGTTAGTTATTCTTCTTTCCTGATTTCTACAATTCTTTTCCCAACCAAATAAATAAATAAATAAATACATAATAAAAAAAATCTCACACTCCTGTTTTGCTGGGACATGTTCTCAGATGGTGCCTTGGGATTCTGTGATGGTCAGGAGGCCCAACGTGCATCTCATTGAAGTAGCTTCTGCACTAGGAAAAACTGAGCATTTCTGGCTTCAAAAGGTTCACACAGTCTTTAAAAATAAGGCCAAAATGTAAGTGAAAAACAAATGCCCAGTAAAAAGACAGCAATTTTTTGTAAGAAATGTGAAATCAGTGCATTTTCCTGAGGGTTATGTATGTTGCAGAGATGAGAGGAAGGTCAGAGGAACATGTTTTTCACTGCAGTCTCCATTCTTTTGTTTTTCTTTTTTCTTTTTTTTCTTTTCTTTTTTTTTTCTTTTTTTCCTTTTTTCCCCAGTATATATCAATGGATAGAGAATTCATTCATTTGGAACTTGCTAACTGGTGCCAGAAGGCAGCAGAAAATAATAGCAATGCAAAAGGCTTGGCTGTATGAATGATATGCAATTTGTGTCCAGAATTTATTATAGTTCATTGGAACTTCGTGGTCTAAGAGATAGGTTTTTCAGACTTTTGTGTTAATCTAAAGACTATGCCAGCACAGCTCTAGGGTTATGAACTAGTTAAAATTCTTCTAACTTCGCCTTATGAGTAGAATATGCTGTAGCAGACATTCCTAATTTCTTTTCTCACATTAGCAGTTAGGAATAACTGAAAAACTCTCAGCAGATATCTGAACATTTTTTCTTGCTTTCTGTTTGAGAATTCTTGATTTCCACAGATTCATCCTTTGTACAGATTTACTGAAACATTTTTTGTGTGTTTTTCTGAACACTCAATGCTTTAAAATCAGGGTTTTGTTTGTTAGCTTCTCTTTGTTATCTTTGTCATTATTCCTGCTCTCCAGTTGGATAAACACAATAATTTTTAACCACCTTCCTGATCAGTAAGTTTAAATGAAAGAAGCACTGCAGACCAAGCAGAGAGGTCTGTGACCTTGTCTGGATTTCAGGCTCTCAGTATGAGCTGATACCACAGCTTCATGTTGAATTTAAAACACGCAAACTAGTAATGTCAGTGAGAGATGCAATCCTGCTCTCCCTACTTCTCCAGCATCTCCCGTCCATCACCTTGCAACCCTGGTGGCACAGCACTCTCAAAGCTGTGCAAAACCTGTGCCAGCTTCTCCTGCAACCATACCCACTACCTGCTGTGCCACAGGCAGCAGGGCCAGAGGAGGAACAGCTGGTAGGGACATTGAGATTTTACTTTTCAACAGCAGTGGTAGACTGTCATCTTATGCTGATCATGAGACAGCAGGCTGAGTAACAGCAATAGGAAAATGCAGGTGTCTGCCTCGGAATGTGGCTACTTGCAATTTCTCTCCATTACATTAATCTCTGGTAGTGGGCTTTGATATTTACATTCTATAAGTATGGTCAGTCATTTAGGCTCTGATTTTTAGAGAAGCTGCATTCCTGAGCTGTCAATGCCTACTTCCCAGCAGAGTCAGGATCCCTGAGAAATTGGTGGTCTTTTCAGTATTTCACACTGAGAAAGTCACTCTTGCAATCATATGCTGGGAATAAAAGTGTTAACTGTGCATATTGGAAATAGGAAGGGGAATTTTTACCTCAGAAGACAGGGAAGGAATGGGAGTTTAAATAAAATGCTGGGAGATTCTGGGGCTTCTGTTATGTCACAGTGTGAATGGAGCCAGAGGGCAAATGCCTCCCTCGTCCTCAGCCTCATTATTCTGTTCTCTATGTATCTGACTAGCCCCCTGACATCCCAGTCATGGAAGGGAAAAAACACACTTTCAGGAGAGGTGACTGAGTTTTCCCGTTCTCCAAATGTGTAAATCTGGTATAAGCCAAATCAGAGTGCAAAATTAAAATATTTTATCCTTTATATGCTTTCTATAATGCCATTTCTTCGAGGATTTGAAATGCCAGAAAGGATTGCCAAGCTTTCATCTGGTTAGCTTACACACTAATTGATGAATTTGATAATATGTGTAGTTTAATGATATTTACGCTGTTTGTCCAGCAAGGTATATTAAAAGAATGTTAAGAAAATAGTAGACGTGCTAAAATCCTACGGTAACAGCTCATACATTAGTGGTGTTTCGTTGCGAACAAAGTCATTTTTCAACCGAGTCATAAAGTAGCCTAAAAACAAGTGTGGCACTGTTTGCTTCAAATGAGACTGTTGCCATGTGACCACCATTCATCTGACATCATTACTGACATAGCTTTCGTTAGTATGATATCTGATTAAGGCTCCCAGCCATGGTGGAGCCAGACTAAGTAGTCTGAGCGAGGTGGCTGAGGAAAGTTAATGTGTCAATGTTACTATTGGGTGAGAGTGTCTGCTCAAAGTTTCCTTTGGAGAACTACGATAGAAATCGTTGATGATCTTTCTAATGGGAATCTTCTGAAAATATTTGAAGATCTGGTAGTAATTAAAGATGTGCTGAACTCCAATGGGAGATGTAATCTGTTCAACAAATCATTTCTGTATGAGGAAATGTGCATATGACTAAGAATTCAAAAAACAAAACAAAACAAAACAAAATCTGTGAGCAAGAGAAATGCAATTGATCACACAGTTGCAGAAACTAATTAATTAAATACATCTTGCATGTGAATAAATTCCTGGCTTGTATATATACAATATACAATCATTTTTGTTTAGGTCTAGATTTCTATTTTGTATATAAAAAAAGGCTTGATGAATTCTTTTTACCTTAGAAACAAATAGTTTTCAACAACCATGGTAAGACATGCATGCAGTGTCCATCTGAGGTCAGGTGAGCTTCACTGTTTCTTCATTGGCTTTTAAAATCTGCAAAGATTGGTATTGTATCTAAAAATTTAGAAAATATACTGACTAGCCTGCTAAAGTAAAAAGAAAAAAAAAAACAAAACACAAACAAACCAAACAAAAACCAACCAAACAAAAACCCACAATTTTTTATTTCTATGCAATGGAATGACACAAAATGTATTTTGGTAATTCTATTCTAAAGTCTGATATGAAGCTGTGCTCCAATTTTGTTTGGTTTTGGACAAAGTTTTTCTGCTACTGTCATTAACATTTTCCTTTTAAAACTAGACTATATCAGGTTATTTTTCCATGCAGAGACGCTATAATGCTTGATATATCTATTATGTTTTGAACTGTTCTGGGACTAAGACCTATTCTAGACTATAATGGGACTAAGACCCATAACCCTAGAGCTAGAAGCTTTAAATTCTCATACCTGACACTGTATGACTGCTCAAGTGAATTTGGAACCTACTCCACACTGTCAAAGGTGACATACAAGCATAAAACCCAGTGAGATGTATGATTGCAATTACCTACTTCCTTTTGAAAAAAATAACTAGATGCCAAACACAGTTAAGGATTTGGCATGGGAAAGAAGTGATACTTACCAAAGTATAGTTTACATATTGTTTTAAGAAACATTTTTAGGTCAAAGTAATCTCTAATTCTGACTCTAAATGAGGGTCTGACCTGTAGTGTCTGAACACTTTGTCTAGATGACCAAAAGTCAGCAGTTCAGGGGGTATACTGCATTTGTATGGCACTTTTTCTTAAAATCATGACTGTTGCCATTAAGTGTTGCAGCCTATTACAAATCCAAGAAGGAAAATCCCAGAGAATATGGCTTCAAGCAACATTGTTCAGATGAGTGTTTTGTTTTCCTGAGAATAGATTATATCTCAAAGAAGTACTGAAATCTTCGTGGTATAGATCATTCACTCACGTTCAAAATATTTAGTTGGTTAGACCCAAATTAAGATGGCTTAGGTTAGACTCAAATTAAGATGGCCTAAATTCTGTAATAAATTAGACTGCAACCACTAATGGAAAATACAAAGGTTTTATGTGGCATTGAATTGGTGTGATTTGGATACTACTCCTCTAATAGACCCAGTGTAATGAATGGATAGACTTAAACATTGAGCTACTGTTTATTTCTGCAAGGATCAATAGTAGAGTCTCCCCTTCTATCTTCATATAGCTTATAAAAATTAATAAAGGATATTTGTTTCAGCTCTAAGGACTAATGATAAAGTCACTTTGAAATTGCTAGAAAAAAATGCTGAGTACTAATCTATTACAGCCTTAAAATTATTCTTCATATAAGTTCAATCTTCTTTTCCTTTAATTAGAAAAGGTTGTAAAGTGATGGATTCATTTGACGTTAGACTCAGCAACACATTACTTAGATGAAATCACACTTAAGGGTGCTGTACACTGGATCTGAGTAGCTTAGCTGATAAGGCACTGGTTTGTCATCTACAAGACAACAGTTCAAGACTTCTCTGATTTCTTCAGTCAAATTAATTTAGTTATGTCAGCTATGCTGCCATACGATGATAATCCAAGCCACATGGATGCCAGGCATACTTTTACCTTCTTTGGCTCGATTGAAACTGTCAGAAACATTGGGGCAGCTAGAATTCATTTCAGGTGTGATGAGAAAACTGGAACAACTGAGCTGTATGAATCATAAAAGAAGCGTATATATATATTGACTGGTCTGGGTATTTTTCCTGTAAGATCTGCTAAAACACAGAGTGAAACAGTTCAAGCCTATCTGAAGTCTGATTGAATCTAGGATATATCTGTTTACTTCAAACAAACAAACAAACAAACAAAGCTTGACTGACTTCTTTGTGCAGCATCCTCGCACGCCTTACTATCATGACTTAGAGGAGTTGGTCATTTTGTGTGTTTCTAGGATCAGCCAGCATCTTGCAAACCATTCCTCTGAAGACATACAGTCTCCTCTGCAAAACACTCTCTCCTAGGGTGCCTCTTTCCTCTATGAATTTCCACTGAACTCACTGTGACAGTAAATCTTTTCGGGAGAGATATGAGGATAACAGAGCCTAAATGCTTACAGAGAAAACACAAACATTCTTGTGCAAAAGTGACTCACTCAGTAAGAGATAAAGGGGCTGGAATTTTCCTATGGAAACATCTTATTAACTTATGTTTTCTGTCTGTATCTCTGTCAGAAATGCAGTCATTCCCTTTACTTCCTCAATGACTTTCATTTTAGTCTTTTTTTTTCTTTTTTTTCTTTTCTTTCTATATTTTTTTTTTATTTTTTATTTTTTTCCGAAGAGAGAAAGGTCTGAGAGATGTAAAATACTTAGTTTTGTCAAAGTAGGTAGCTGGGCAGAGAAATTAAGTATTTTAATTGTCCCACTGATAAAAACAATTTTCAGCATGAGCCACTGATATATCCACTTTCAAAAGAATTCTTATAAAGATTCAAACTACAACACATTTACTGACTGCCTTGCTAGAATTTTGCATAGATTGCCATCCTGAAGTTAGAATGTGCAGTAACTTTGTCTAGGAGAGCATGTTGACAGAAATCAGCATACAAGGAGAATAAAATAACATTCTGGAATGGACAACCCAGATTTACATAGTGTTACACGGAGATCTGGAAACCCTGGTACCATTCATTAATATTAAACCTGGAAATAATAAAGATAAAATAACATCACTCCCTATTTTAGCGGTAAGAGAAGTTGTTTAAGCCTGTTGCAAAAGATTAAGAAATCAGGGATAGAAAGAGAAAGACAAATAGAACTTTGGAAATTGAGTTGCTTATACAGATTCTGTCAGTTTGGACTATACGTACAACTGAAAACTCAGCTTGAAAGGTAACCAATCTCCTGAAAATGTGCCATTGTCATGTAATTTCCAAGGAGCCTTGACTGCTGTGGAGGCTTGTAATTGAAATTCTCATTCACTACTAAAAATATGTGGAATATCAGTCTTCTCATACATCTTCTGCACTGATATCTCAATTATACGATTTACTTAGCTGGTAGCATCGCTTCAGTTTTTGCAATAGCCTCAGTGGTGATCAAATTTCTTAGGAATGATTGTCCACAATCCATCAGAGCTTGTAAAACTTTTATATTTATCATAGAGCAAATAATCTGGTAAGCAGCCAAGCCTTCATTTTCCACCAAAGAATACTAAAAAGAATCCAGTTCCTGGAATCTGATGAAAATGTGTTTTCCGTGAACTGCTCTGTATCCATGCACAGTTCAGAAGACGACATCAGAGAAGTTATTTAATGAGTAAAATATTGTTGTTTCTCTCCCTCCCTCCACTAGAATTCCACATATCAAGTTTTCCAAGACACATATGCTCTTTTTAATGACTTGAAATACTTTCCTAATGATTAAATTCTTCTTAGCTGTAGTAGGCTCTTCTAGAACTTTTAGAAGCCAAAATAATGTATGCAACCGATGATAGGCTATAAACATTCATTTTAGGCAACTAAAAGGAATACTTGGAAAACTGATTGAGTTGTCCATACCAAGTTTGCTTAACAGCTTGTGTGATCATCATCCTTAAAATTATATATTGTAATTCAGTAAAGCCACTTGGCAGTGCAGCTGTTCATCTACATGAAGACAAAAAGCTTAAACTATCCAGCTGAATTTATGCAATACTTCTGAGTTATGTATTTTTGCCTTGACTTTTAAAAGGCTCTTCAATATTTGATGAGTGGAAAGAGATTATTGTATGCAATGTGAAAGTAGTTCTTTTATGTTGGTAGTGATTTCTGTTTTCTATACTTTTCCATGGATCTGTAACTTCCAGTTTCAAAATTTGGTGTCTTTTTTTAGAGTTCAGCAAAAGATGCTCTCCAACATTTTACATCTCAAATGTTTCAGCAGGTAGCTGTTATGTGCCCAGACAGGTGACTAGGTAAAGGCCAGGATGGCCAAGGACAAGGACTCCTGTGACAACAGCCTGTCTCCTGTGCATCTTCTGTGGCAAAGCAATCAGCCTCATTTTTTAAAGCACACAATTTTTTGTTAACATGCAAAATTGTCATCTCTACCACATGTGGAAATCGGCATGGACTGCTGTCCCAGTTAGCATCTTCTATGCTCTGTGATGACTCAGACACTATTTACTGAGAAGGTGGGCATTGCTGCAAAACTAGGTATCTATCATGTATACACAGGTACTATCTTTCTTAGTCATCTTCCTGCTACTTCTGACAAGGAACAGTAGTTTATATGTAGCAAGGGAGTTTCTTTTTACTCACCCACCATCTTATTAAATAAGTTGAAGCATTTACTATAAAATCACCTTGTTAGTTGCATGCTTTTTTTGTTCCAAGTGTTGTGAGGTAGGGCCAATTATGACATGGAAGAGATGGAGATCTCAGTATGGAGATTAGGCTGTGTGTCACCAAGCATCCCTCCAAAAGCAATTTACCTCCTGCGCATATTTGTTTCTGAAAGGATTAGGAGAACCTATTAGGACTTCACCAGACAGAGTTGGCACAGGAATAGCACATTGATCCTGTAACCTGAGCAACCTAACTTGCCCAGACACCCTTTCATTCCTTTGCGTTCACATCTTAGTGCTCCCTGTGTGCTCTTACCAACTCTTAATTTCAGTAATTCCTTTCATCCTTTAGGTATGCCAAGAATCCTGTAGATCAATCACATCCTGTTTTCCACCTTTGACAAGAGTAGGGACATTCTGGCATACCCCTCTTTTTCCTGGATGGAGAATTTTCTAATTCTTCTTCTGTCTTGACTCTCAATGCCTGCTTTGAAACTTGTAAAATTCTTCCTATTTTTAATGAAGTTTTCCTGCTCTGTACTCTTGAGTTCTTGCCTTTTGCTCATGTTTCCAAGTTCACTTTTTCACTAGTTCCTCTTCACTCCACATCTGCCATTGCTCTGGTGCCTGCTGTTTCTGTCTTCCTGCACTGGAGTTTTTGCTTCTTCTCACAGGCCTCTAGAAAGCTCTTTTTTTTTCTTTTTTTTTTTTTTTTTCAGTTGACTGAGCCATTATCTACTCACTTGTAAGATTAATATGCTGCCTTTGAGGTATGCGGGCAGTAGAAGGGAGCAGTATTAGTATTAAACAGTCTGGAGAGCCTGACTGTTCTCTAAGCAAGGTTTTTCTTGTGTTTTATATTGCATGGAAATCAAAACATTTGTGCCTATGGGTTCCTGGAACATTTTGACACTTATCAGCTGAAGCACTCCCAAGTTGCCATCTTATAAAAGAGCAACTGGGCTTGAAGTTCAGTTTTGCTACATCATGCCATCCAGAAGCCAATGGTGTGATATAAAAAAATAGCTTTGATTGCTGTGGAAGTTTTATGAAGGTTGTATTATTCTCTTATATGACCAAAACATTTTTTTTTCAGACTTTTACTGAGTACTGTTTAAGTATTCACTTTATCAAACTCCAAAACAAAATGTCTGATAATCTCTTATCAGTGTTTCAAAGTTGTTTGATTAAATTTGGTACATTGTATGTGCAAAAGAAATAACTATGTTTATTAAGTATTAAAACAAACAACCAAAAAAATCTGGACATGTTGATGTTTTGTTTGCAGTACAACTGTAGTTCTTTGGAAGATCTTGATGTTGGGATGTTTTGCACACATTCCAGAAGGACACCATGAATAAAGAGCTCTGCAGATTATTTCATCTTATATATCCCATTATTCTACTGTGCAAATCCATCTGAAACCTTGAATCTCAAAGAAAGATAGAGAAGATTTGCAAAGTATTCAGTGAGTGGGAACCGTGTTGACTCAAAGCAAGGAAGGAAGGGAAGGAAGGAAGGAAGGAAGGAGGGAAGGAAGGAAGGAAGGAAGGAAGGAAAGAGAAAGAAAGAAAGAGAGAGAGAGAGAGAGAGAAAGAAAGAAAGAAAAAAGAAAGAAAGAAAGAAAAAGAGAAAGAAAAAGGAAAGAAAGAAAGAAAGAAAAGAAAGAAAGAAAGAAAAAGAAAGAAAGAAAGAAAGAAAGAAAGAAAAAGAAAGAAAGAAAAAGAGAAAGAAAGAAAAGAAATAGGAGAGACAGAACATGAAAGAGTACAATAAAGCCATGACTAGCATGGCGTAGTTAAAAGGACATCAGTTGTTCACTATTTCTCCAAATATTAGAAATAAGAGATGTCAAAGGAAACATAAGAAGAGGTTCTTTGTGCAGTTGCGTAGTTTAGCTGTGGAACTACTTGCCAAAGGTAGTTGCAAATGATAAAAATGTACATGATTTAGAGTAAGGTTTGATGTGTTCATGGAGGAACAAACTATTCAGTAAGACTGTGCATATAGAAATGAATTCTTGATCAGGAAATCCCTTAGCTAAAAATAAACAGATTCAGAAGTACTGATTACAGTAAAGACATCCCATATGGACTACTTTCATTTTTCATAACATTTGTTATGCATTTCAATTTGGAGACTAGGTACTAGACTACATGTATCATAAGTAGTGTGCACAGTGCTGTTGTACTTCATCACTTCATGGAATTATCTGCCAGATGATTTGTGGTGGTTCTAACAATTGTATATCTACCCACAAATTTTTAAAAATGTATTGTATTGCAAATATTGTAATGTGGAGGCTGAAGAGGCAAGAAAAAAAAGGGAACAAAAGTGTTACAGTTTTACGGTTTTATTATTGTGTAGGAAGTGACACTTCAAAAGATCTAGGTTCCAGCTGACTGTCATCTCTTGTCTGTTCCACTTCAATAGTTCAGGGGAAATTTTGTACTTTATAGGCTCTCTTCAATAACAGATATATAACATCCATCATTGAACTCGTGCATTTGAGAACCTTTTGAATAGAGGTAAAAACATGAACATGCCCCAGAATGGCAGAATATTGATTGCGACTAAAAGATGAAGTTTAGGAATATACAGATACAGCTGCTGGGAGGGTATTTCCTGTTCTAGTTCTCAAGACAAATTTGGCAAGATGCATTAGCGGGACTCTGCTAAGGCAAATAGACTTTTCCTGCAGGCCTTTAATCTTTGCCACTCTCAAAGAACATGATCACTGAGAAAGATTACCTCTGTGTACTTGTTATTTATTTTACTCCTCTGTTCAATTTTGTTTTCATGAGTACTGTTAGATAATATGAAGCCTAGTAGTAATGGTGGGTTCCTCCTGTAGCAACTTTAATTTTCATTTTGATTTTTCACATTTTGCCTACTGTTATCTTAATATTTTCCGTGTGCTCTTTCTTGACAGTTCTGCTTAAGAATGTAAGGAAAGTTCTGCTTAAGAAAATTCAAAAGAAACCTGCTACAAAAAAAAAAAAAAAAAAAGCATCCAAACAAGCAAATAAAACCCAACACCCAGAACATTACATACAAAGGTGTACTGTGAGTGAAGGAAATACTTTTACTAATAAATTTATTGCACACACTGATAAGGAAACCAGTTGTACTTATTTTTCTTCTACTAAAAGATCTCTACATGTAGACTTTTAACTGATTGGACATTCTTCTTAATTTATGATTCAATAGCAAGCTAGCGGAACACACAAAATCAAGACAACTGTAGAAATAAGAGTTAGCTTTACTGCTTTATCACTTGTAATACCTCTTAACCCTGGGGAAAGAAAAAAAAAAAAAAGTCCTTTTCTCAGTTACAACCTATCTTGAATTTGAACCAACATGGATGCAGAATTGGGGTGCCAGCTCAAGTTTTTAGTTAGCTTTAGACCCCATTACTAATCTGCCACGTGTAATTTGGTACATGCCTGAGTTAGGTCTGTGTGTAGATTATGAAAGTGAACCTGGCGGAAATTTAGGTCAAGAGATGGCAAAAAGAATGTGGAATTGTCTCTGGTGCTCACAATTAATTTTCAGAACTATACAGAGGAGAACGTTGCAATGGCAAAGCTAGGCAGGCCCTCACGGGGTGAACAAAGCCTCAAAATGCCTATAAGGTTTGGGAGGTGAAGGTCATAGGAGCAATATTGGGCCATTCCAAGTCTATGTCATAAACTGTCAATAAAGAGCTCTTGTGCAGAGCAGACCTTATGTTTTCTCTGCCTATGTTTTTTTTTCACCAGCACCCCATCAATTCACAGTGCAGGGTTAATAAAAATCCACACAAGTCTCAAGGTGTTTCCTTTAAACTTCTTTGGAGGTTGTGTAGATGGACAATAATACACAGATAACCAAATGCTCGGACCCCTAGTGGTCTGCGTTTTATACTGCAGTACATTTTAAGCTAAATTGCAAGTATCAGGTATGATTAAACTGTAAGGCTGCATTTTTAAACTAAGTTTATCTGAACAAAAATTTTGTGCGTAACATAAATCCAGGGAATCTGTCACAAGAGGAAGACCTGAATCATCTTGACCACACTGCCAGCATATCTAATCCATTTTATCACTGCTTGACAAAGACTAACCCCCAAGTCTGGTTAAAGTGAAGATGAAGTTCTTCTGTCTGATCTTCTTGGCCCTTGATTCATTTTTATTCAACTTTTTAAAAGGATATCTATGACCTTTACTCTCATTTTGTCTTCTTGAACATCTTCTGGCTGTCTTCAGATTCCGTAATGTTTTACAACATTGTGTTTGGATTGAAAATTCATATTAATAGCAAGGTTGAAAGAAGCAAAGAGTAATACCTTGGAATCGCAGCAGCTATTCATCAAGTTTAATTGCCATCAGGTCTACTTAAAAGATAGCTGATTTACCTACACTGATTTAGACAGTAGAGGAATATTTTATGGAAAATACCAGAAGGAGACAATTATTTTAGCAAGTGCACACATATTTATGGTTGAGCTAATTTCTAAGCTAATGAGCCAAGTTCCCATGTTTTGTTTTGTTTTATGTTGTTTTTAATAACATTCTGAAAAAAGATTGAGGTTTTGTTGTGGTTTAACCCGGCTGGCAGCTAAACACCACACAGCCGTTCGCTCACCCTCCCCCCTCCCTCTCTGGGATGGGGGAGAGAAACGGGAAAGTGAAGCCGGTGAGTTGAGATAAAGACAGTTTATTAAGACAGGAATATAATAATAACAATAATAATAATAATAGTGATAATGATAATAGTATTAATAATAATAATGTGTAAGAAACAAGTGATGCACAATGCAATTGCTCACCACCCGCTGACCGATGCCCAGCCTATCCCCGAGCAGTCGGCCCCCCACCCCGGCCAGCCACCCCTATATATTGTTTAGCATGACGTCAGATGGTATGGAATACCCCTTTGGCCAGTTTGGGTCAGCTGTCCTGGGTCTGTCCCCTCCCAGCTCCTGCTGCACCCCCAGCCTGCTCGCTGGCAGGACAGAGCGAGAAGCCGAAAAGTCCTGGGCCTGGTGTAAACACTGCTCTGCAACAATTAAAACATCAGCATGTTATCAGCGCTCTTCTCATCCTAATCCAAAACATAGCACTCTACCAGCTACTATGAGGGAAAATTAACTCTGTCCTAACTGGAACCAGGACAGGTTTCCATAGCTTTTTTGACTTTATATAGGGTAAAACCACAAGGGAAAAAACACTCTTTTATATGTCAGTTAATTTTATCAAGGATTTCTGTGACAATCAGAATATTTCCTCCATAAATAACAGAAAGACAGATTGATGCTATTCAAACTTGACACTTTTTTTTTTTTTTTTTTAATCCCAGTACATTAAGATACAGATAGAATAACTGAAATTTATTTGATCAACTGACTGTCAGCTCCATGGGACTTCATGATGCTTTATCTCCAATTCTAGTTACTTAAAAGGTCAAATGATTTTTTAATTTTATTTTTTTTAAATAAAAAACAGCTAAAGCAGAGTGTCAGGAAATGAGATAAGGAAAGCCCTTTTATGTTTGAAAATATAGTCTTATCTTGAAGTTCACTATTCATTTAAAATAAAGGCCAGCTCTGAAAAGAACTGTAAAGTAAGAAAATATGATTGGTGCATTTTTTCAGTATAAGAACACAAACGTTGTTTTCTACAGCTGTCAGTCCATCACATTTCATAAGAACTGTGTTTATATATATATATACACAAATACTTAATGAATTGCCTTACCTTTGTGACAAAGTGTAGCTACTGAAAGAGAAATTAGACGCGAAGTTTTTGATAAAGCTTAGCTGTGAACAATCCAGTTCATCATTAGATTTGCAATATATCCTGTAGAAGAGGAAGCTTTAATAAATTGGAACTAATAAGATTACAACTAAGAAAATAGCATGAAGTATATGTGATTGGGGGGGTTAGTATGAAGGTTAGTGATGAAGTTGTGCATGAGTTCATTCTGAAGTTCAAAAGTAAAATGCAGTTCTGAAGAGCTCTACATTTTTACAATAATCATCTTTCCAGCTTTAATTTAAACTGGGCTCTGGTTGAAGACAAAAAATTTCTGCAGGCTAGTGCAGGCTGTGAGGAGAACTCATGAATTCATACACATGAAAATATTTTTATATTGAAAGCATACCTTGTTTTTTCCTTTTTATCCTAAGATTCTCACCAAGGAGTTTTTTGTCTCTTAGGAAAATATTTTAAAGCAACTTGGTTAATTTGATAAGCAAATCTCATACAATAATTTTCTAGACAGCAGTGATTTCTTCAAAATATTGCCTGGCTGCAGAGTTGTTTTTAGAGGTTTCTGTTTATTAGTTGCTGAAATATCCTCTTCATCTACTTAAGTTCTGTCTTGCGTAGAGCTTTTGCAAGAAAGAAAGTAACAAATCCTTGCAGAGTGATCATGAGCTCAGAACCACACAGTGCACTAGCTGCTTTTGGAGGTATATCCTCATCTGAAAGCAAAGCAGTTATTGGGATGTTAACTGGTTTTGTTTTGGTCTAGTTTGGTTTGTTTTGTTTTCACAGCCCTTCAGTCTTTTCTGATGTATCTTTATTCAGATTTCATACTTCTTTCAGCATTAATGAACCCAATGCTAAAATACCCAGTGCAGTGTATCAGATGAGAAGGGCTTAGAGAGTACTTGGCCATCCATATACAGTTAATAAGGTAAGTAGAGGTTAATGAATGGTAGTAGTATTGAGGGTTTTGAGAAATAGTGTATCAAAATATAGAACATCCTAACGTCTATTTAGGACCTATTGAAAAGGTATACATAACCAAAAGTACATAGAACTGAGCAATTCGTATTTGCACATTTATATAGTTTCCAGATTGTTCTTCCACTGATGTTTCATGTCCTGTAGAAATCATTGTATTTTTACTCATTCTGATTAAGTTAATGCACTCTATTATGATTCTAGCTGAATTGATTCCATTCTACAAAAATATTCTGCAAATGTTTGCTAGCATTTCACAATAAATAATTTCAGGTATTTGAGACTATTTGTGTGAAATTTTCATATACTTTTGAGAAATAACTCTTCCTGTAGACAAAAATTTATTTATTTACAGGAAAAAAAAAATCACACTACTTGTCTGATTTTAAGATCTTAATGATTATCCATGAAGCAACGACATCAGATGTTACCAACACAGAATCATAAATAATAACTGGAGAGAATTATTTTGAATCATTCCACTGACATAAGAATAATTTTCTACTAACCTTGATAGCAAATTCCATCATCTCTTTCTGTTTCCTCTTGGGGGATATTTTCAGATGAACAACTAAACCATACTTGTTTAATGAATAATCCATTACAAATTATTCCCATAATTCTAGTCATCAGGTCAAACCTTTATTATTGTCTAGCAAAAATCACTTGCAATCTGTCAAGCACTCAAAATGTTTACCACATGAAACAGGAAGGATTATATTTTGTTGTTGTTGTGAAAAAGTAAAAAGAAACAATTCTGCAGAAAACAACATCCAACCTTCCAAATCACCCTTCAAGTGAAAGTTAATAAGACCTATCAAAAACTTAGCCTCTTCTCTGTTTAGTGTTTTATTACAGAAAGGTGAGGTGTTTTATTGAGCTACCCCCAAAATTTAGTATTCTCTCAGAAAAGAATGAAAAGAGGACATTTGTACCTTTGTATTGGCAGCAATGTCCCATTTCTCCTGTTGAAATATATAGGTAAATTAAATCCTTATTTCTATACAGATTTTCTGCTTCTTGCATTAAACATATTTTGTTAGATGCATAAGCCAGACAAGCAAACTTGATTTTTTATTTAAAAAATAATGAGAGATTAAAATTGGCTACAATATGGTCAAGGTTTTAAACAAGGTTTAGGCAAATGGTTTGGCAAAAATAAAACTGATCTAAAGCTTTACGCAAAATTGAAGTCAAATATGGTGACTTGCTAAAGTCAGATTTAAAATAACCTATAAATTTAATATGTTAACCTTGGGAGAAAAAAAAAAAAAATCTTTGTGATACTCACAAGAAAAGTTGGAAGAGAGACTTCGTCCAGGCCTACAGCCTGAACTATTCTGTGCTTGGACTCGATGATCTTTGTAGGTCCCTTCCAACAGAGCAGTTCTATTCTATTTCATAGCCTTATTTTGGGGGGCGGGATTTGGTTCAGATAAGTATTCAGACTTTTAGATGCTTATTTAATAGAACCTCTAAACCTTTTGAGGTTTGCCCATCTCCAATTTAAAATTCCCCTCTGGAGGAAAGTTATCCAGCTGTAAGTTTTACAAAAGCACACCTGGCAAAACAACATCTGCCTGACAATGACTTAGTGGGCCTCAGTAAAGGCTGACATATGTGCACATACAATTGGACCTCATAGCAACAAAGCATTTTACGTATTAGTGTACACCGGGGAGTCCTGACTTCTGACAGAAAAGTATGATGGCTTTTACACTTTAAATTACAATGAAGCTTTATCCACAGATGGTGCAGGTACAACATGTGCTCCCATACAGATGTCAGCTAACAGAGGTCATTTTCATAACTGCCTCTTTCTGATTTCCAGTGTTTGTTTCAATGTGGTTGTTGCAACTTGAGGGCAGCATTTTCAGTGGGAGTTAGTTCCAGCTGTCGATACTGTGCTGGCTTAAAGACCGCAAACTCCGGTACCAATGCAGGTACTTCTGTTGACACTTCAAGGTTATGAAATATCATTGCCTCTCCTCTATTACTGTGTCTCTTTCAAAAGGTGTGGGGCACAGTTTGTTGTGGTTCAGTCAGCTAGAGGAGACAGACAGACAGTAAGTTAACAGAGTTGCTTTGAGATTACTCAGCTGGAGAGCTCACAGGACCATTACGGTGTGCCAAATGGCCAGGCTTTGAAGATAGGGAAAGTAAATCTTACATGTTCAGGTTCTTGAAAACTAACAAAGAAGCTTTAATTCTGAAGGGAAAAGGACTGATACAAAGACTGTTTTCTTGTGCTGACCTCTGTTTTAAGATTATAACAAAAATTCCAGGAAATATTCATAGTTCGCTACATGCTAGAAGCAGGACAAGGGCCAACTGACCAGCATCTAAGTGAGGGTGGGCTAGAAGGAAATTTACTTCCATTAGGCCAAGTATCAGTGCTATACTGTCTGCTTCGGAGCTGCAGAGCTGCAGGAGCCCTCTGACTAAGGGAGGCTTGCCTTATTTTTTTTCCTTCCTTCCACCAAGTAGTGTATTCATCTGCATACCCAGCCTCAGTCTTTCTCTTGTTCTCATCCTGCCAGAAAGCTTTATGCTTGTGGGAGGAAGGGAGAGAGTTGTGTATCACAGAGGTCTGCTTAGTTTTAGAGTACCAGTACTGCATTTTAGAAGAGCAGGCAGTATGCAAAATCTGTGCCATCTCCTCCAAAGCATTTCATGTGAGACCTGGTGGTGTGGTAACCAGCTGCCTCTCAGCCCACTTCCATACTCCATGCTATTCCAAAAGCATAGGTGGGTTGGTGGGATGTGTGATGAGGTGTGACCAGGTGTAATTCAAGTTAAACCATTGAGCAACACTGTCTGCAGTGAAGGCTACCACTGCTAATGCTGTGCACTATGCTCTCTCCCCTCTTTTCTATTCAAAGTAAGATTTTTTTTGTTTTGTTTTGTTTTAAAGTCCTAAAATCCGATTTCTTTTCCTGGAAATTGATATAAGTATTGAGAAAATGCAGGCTAAAATCTGCTTCTGGATCTGGAATCAAACAGTCTCTTGGGATCTGACCTCAAACACCAGGGCCAAAACTTTTAATAAGAACTTAGGCAGTGTCTTATAGCAACACAACTGACTTGTTGGGAGGTTTGTATAACACCTACCAAACTGAATTTCCACTGGGTTATGATGTTTACACACTTCAGCAGCGTACCTTTTATTCCATTTAACTGTATTTCATTTAACTCTTTCTCTGCTGACAAATGTTCATTTTCCATTCATATTCAAATCTTTTTTGACCGGGGATTTTTTTTTTTATTATTATTTTAATAGAAATTAAAGTAGAACAAAAGTTCTCTAAATTATCAGAAATCTATAAATATTAGAAATAATGAAATAGCTTCATGTTAATATCCCTGTATTAAAGACTGAGAATAAATTTGACACAAACATAGGGGAAGGACCTAGGCAAAAGTAAAGCTTCTTTGATTCATCAGAAAGCTCTAAAGCTGACAGAATAGCTGGATGGAATATCTCAGAAATAAAAGAATTAGAAATACTGAGCCATTCTTTCAATAATAATGAAGATTTAAATGACTGTCCATGCAACCCTCTGAAGGCTAACAGTTGTTAAATAATCATATAAAATCAGATAATGTAAAAGATACTAGTGAAAGTTAAAGGAAATTAAGGCTAGTGACTTGAGATTGATAATGTAATTCACAGGCTTTATCCTGACTTCGTTCAACCCACAGGAAGGAAAAAGATGTTAGCTTCAGATGTGGACTAGAAACTGAGTTTCTATACTTTGGCTGGACAGTACAAGGTAGCTCAAACAGGCCAAAAAACATCTAGAAGTTGGATGGAGTGGTTATAGAACATACTCTAAAATGGCATTAGAGATCTCAGTAGTAAGTGATTGCCCAGGCATGTGAGCTAATTGTAGGAAGGACTGCATAGTTACAAATGTAGGTGGAAAGTGCTACGAAACCAGCTCTCATGCCTATAACTGTAACAGCACCCTCAGCTGAACAAGACTTGAAGATGTGTCTTCTAACACTGCAAATGTTTGCACCCATGTTACTGAAGCCCAGACAGCTGTTAGCACACGGACTGCAATATTGCTGGTTTTGGTGGCCTAGATATTTTGTCAGAAGGGATCAAAAGAATTTGAAAAGAATTGAGAAGTCTTCTGTTTTTTGTTGGTTTGTTTTGTTTTGTTTTGTTTTTCCCAAGCTTGGAAGAAGACAAATGACAGTATGCTATGATTATTCATGAGGCTGGAGAATGAGAAGTCTGAATGGATTGGACAGGACTAGGACTATACCAATTAAGCATATAGGAATGTATTTGTTATGCTCAAATATGCATTTAAATTTAAATATTGAATGGATACTAGTAAATCTATTGCTCAGAATGTTTTAATTAAAGTTATTTTAAATAGCATTTACAAAGTTTATATTTTTAAAATGTTTCCTGTGTTGACTGTAAGATATTTTTTTCAGATATTTCCTTACAGCAATGTTGAGGTCTAATCCTATGTCTTACTTTTTGAAATACTGTGAAACAACAGAACCCCGAGTTCTGTTTCAGCAAGGAGTTAAGGTGAGGTACAGGAAAAAGAAGACTGTAATAGCTGTGCAGAATATTGCCTCATCACCCCTCAACCATTTCGGTCATACCACAGATATTTCTGAATGCTATCACAGCATCTGTGGAACTGTATTCCAGCTGTTCTCAGACTTTCCCATTTCTGGAAGCCTTAGCTTCAACCGCAAATGTCCACACAATAGAAATCCAGTCTTCCTCTAGGAGATCAGTCCCAGACTACTCAGATATTACACCAGAATGACTCTGTTATTTTCTCATCTACATCTATGGAGTTTAGGAACTACTAAGTCAGGCATGAATTAGCTCAAAGTAACACACCAACACTTTTGTGAACTAGCCCTGACTTCATTTACACAGAACTGTGTGCAAAGGTCTTTACCACAGTTACTAAGGTCGTCAACATAGGTATGCCAGAGCTGCAAATTTAAAGGATGTCAAAACATGCAATAAAACACATTTTATTTAGTCTCAAAAAAGCCCACAAGAATTGAGTGAACATGTTTCCTGGTCTGTCTAAAATTTAGGCAACTTGCTTGATGATAATCAACAGTCCTGTCACTTTCAGGTGTCACCAGCCATCACTTGCTGCTGCATTACTTCAGATTTGAAGTTCCATGTGCCCTTCCTTTGCTCTTTTTTTTTTTTGAACAAACAAAACAACAAAAACAAACAATCAAAAAACAAAACAAAACAAAACAACAACAACCAGTTCCCACTGTCGCATCTAAGGACTTGGGAAAGCTTTCTCAAAATATACAAACACCCAGATACACCAGATTTTGTAAGAAAGAGCAGAAAGGAAAAGAGAAGGTAAAGGGAAAGGGAAAACGGGAAGGGAAGGGAAGGGAAGGGAAGGGAAGGGAAGGGAAGGGAAGGGAAGGGAAGGGAAGGGAAGGGAAGGGAAGGGAAGGGAAGGGAAGGGAAGGGAAGGGAAGGGAAGGGAAGGGAAGGGAAGGGAAGGGAAGGGAAGGGAAGGGAAGGGAAGGGAAGGGAAGGGAAGGGAAGGGAAGGGAAGGGAAGGGAAGGGAAGGGAAGGGAAGGGAAGGGAAGGGAAGGGAAGGGAAGGGAAGGGAAGGGAAGGGAAGGGAAGGGAAGGGAAGGGAAGGGAAGGGAAGGGAAGGGAAGGGAAGGGTTAGTCGAAGCGAGGCAAGACGAGGCGAGGAGAGGAGTAACCTTCAGAGTCAGGACATTGTTCATCTGCATTTATCTGATTCTTGATGTCTGTAACTTTAAATCTACTATTCAGAACTCAACTAGATTCTAATTTCTAATATGTTTTAGAAATCTTATTTCTTACGTTGGTTTGGCAACATTCCACATAAAGTTCAGTTTTACACAGCTCATAGGAATGCATACTTTCTTATATATGTATACAAATGTAGTATGCTTATGTGTGCACCCACAAAATTTTTCAAAAAAAATTACTAAAAAATTACTAAAGCCAAATAGCATTTCCATAAATAAATTACTCTAGTCTAATCTACATTTTTTTCCTGAAGAAATCAGGATTTGCTGCAGTATTTGTTGCAGGTTTGTTAACAAGAACATAGAATTTAACTAATGGGTGCAAATTATAAAAACAGAAATATGGGATACTGGAAACATTAATTTGCAACTGATTCTAGGCTTGTCCATCTAAACAACAGGGAGCAGTTAAGCCTGCATATCCCATACTGGACCATATCTTTCAGGATAACTTCTGAACTTTCTTGTGTTCTCAACTTTTCTTATGTTGCAGGTTGTTTTGATTCCTTTTCATATAATTTTCTTGTTAATCTAAAAAGAAAATCTTTCATAACTGGTTAAGCTGACCATTGCATGTTATTGGGATGAAATATAAGAATAGTCAGAAGAGTTTGAAACAAGTTATTATAATTGTTGATCAACATTTCATAAAGGCAAAAATGATGTGGCCCTTCTTATACAAAGCATACAAAGCACAGGAAATCAATCAATTTATCCATTACCATGATACCGAGAAGCATACTAATATAGAAAAGTACACATACTAGGATGTGCTATTGTCATTCTTAGAGCAGAGGCAAGAGTATAACCAAAAGGTGGCACTAATAGGAGGGATTATTTTCCTATGCAATTAACTGTTATACCTTTTTGAAAGATGGCTTACAGGTCCAAGATGGTCCAAGGGCTTACAGGGATTTTTTTCCTTAAGAGAATTTTGGTTATTTAGAACATCCTGCGTAATCAAGACTAAAATAAAAAAGTTTAAGGTGAGTTGCAACTATCTGGCTGCAGACCTTTAGCTGACCTCTAAATAATAACACAGAGAAAACACTTTTGTGTAACTGTTCTTATAGCTATGTTACTCTTTAACAGTCTTTCTACACCATTTTTTTTTCCTCCAGCATATCAGTGTTGACATTTATAAGGAAAGTATTACAAAACTAGCTCATCTAGAGGGGTGATATCCAGCATAGCAAACCGGTTACAATATAATCAATAGCTTTATATAGAAAAAGGAAGACTGTATAAGCAAAGTCTTGGATAAGGAATAGTGTTACTGCAATGATTACTAAAATTATCATGCTATGCAGAGAATTAATTTTTCTGATTTTATGTCAATGAATCATTTTTCCAAAGGGTTCAACAAGTGAGAGTGGGGGCAAGTAACAGACAAGCAAATTGAGATGATATGCAAGTGATTATGGTTGCTTGCAGAAAAAATTGCTTTGCTTTGATTTAAGGTTTATCTGCTGTGGCAGTGTTTTTCTTTCTTTCCATTACAATAGAAAAGAAAATAGTATATAAAATACTTTCTTCAAAACCTTAGCATTTTTTTTTTTGGCTTTTATTAAATAGGTAACGTCAGAGAGTGGTGGTTACTTTCCATGTCGATAATCCAGGATTAGGATGAGTTTGGGAATACTGACCTATCGTTCATTCATTTAAAAGCAACAAAAACAACAAAAGAACTTTTCTCTACAATTACGTATTTACTTTCCTGAATGAATTGTTTACGTGCGATGGTTAAAACCAACCAAATAAAAGGTTGTTGAGAGAAAAAGCATTTGGCAGTGTTTTAATAATACATGTTTCGATGAGGATGAACACAACTCCAGTCTGAATGGGTGTGGGGGAGGCTGTATACTCATGACTGAATCATGCAATAAGGTTAGAGGAATTAAATACTGCCAAAAGGGAAATGATTCTCTTAATTGGTGTGGGAAACTAGTGCCTAATTTGCAAATTAAAAAAAAAAAAAAAAGAAAAAGAAAAAAATATGACTTGCAGCTTATATAACTCGCAACTTGATAGTGAGCTGTGTTAAGAGATCCTCCCCCCCCAAGGTATATCCTCCTCATCTTTTTCTCACCTTTATCCCAGGATTTGGTAGCACGTTTCCCAGATCATGGGTTACACTAAAGACTGTAGGCTTTAGAGTAAGAGAAAGTCTTGATTTGTCTCCCAGGTTGGCCCTTATAAAAGGCTGCTCCTGTGAGGTCATAAAATCCTTGGGATGTGGGACTTTAAAATAGTTGCCTAAAGTACAGTCAGTCAAAATAGAGTCTACTCTAAGCCCATTCTTGGAGACTGGGAGAAATTGTCACCCTGCCCTACCTGCTAATGATATTGATAACGATCTCTTTTGAAATAAGATGGCATAGAATGCAGAATTGTTTGTTGCTTTCATAAGTAGTATCCTTTGGCGCATATTTTTCCAAAATCCATTCTTTAGGTAACAGAATATAGTAGAATATATTTAATTTTGGAAACATTCCATATTTACTTGGCATAAGTGCCCTGGGAGACTCATTAATGCTTTAATGCTTCCTATTAAATGGAAACCTCACAGTACTTTCTTTTTAATAAAATAAACTGAAAGGTGAAAATATTTTTTTTTTAATTATGAATGCCAATCTAAAAAAAATTACTCCTAATTTGTTGGATTATTTTAGTTTTATGTCCTTTCACAGGCATGTAAATGAATAATAAAAAAGGTGTAATAAAAGCAAACAACAATTATTCATACTAACCTAAGGCATTTAATGAAGTAGAAGAGAGTCTAAAGAAACAGATTTCCTATAGCACCTCTTTCTTAAGTATTCTAAGGTAATTAGCTTTAAGAGGAGATAATTTCAGTTCACTGAGGTTGCTCTTTTAAGTCTTTCTGGGAAATTTGGGTTTTCCATTGATAGTAGTTTTAACATGTCACACTGGAGCCAGAGTGAATTAAAGTGAAGAGCTGCACAGTCTAAACAAACAGTTCTTCCCATTATCAGAAGCCTGACAACATAACTGCATAAACTATACCCACAAGTAGTGCAGGAACAATTAAAAAATAATAATAGTAAACCCTCTCTGCAATCCATAAACAATATATGATGGTTTTTATTGAGCTAACATTTTAAGCTGTTTTATTTTCCAATTTAACATGCTACTTTCTTACTGATTTTAACAAAGTAAACAAGAAACATTCCCTCTGTTCTACAATCATATCCTTTCTTCTGATCAAATGGTGACATAACAATCTCTAGCAATTCCCAAAGAAAAACGCTTACCAAATCCTCAAAAATGTCAATAAATTACAGAAAACCTTGACTTCTTCTTCCATTTTAAATGATAGTTAGGATGTTTGTGGTTAGGGATCTTTTAGCAACTTGTTTTATATATTGAAAATTTCTCCTTTAATCTATAATTTACATGTCCACATTACTTTTTGTACAGATTTGTGTTTTCTGTCACCCACTAATTTTTACCTAAAGGCACATCATCCATTCTCTCTCTCTCTCTTTTTTTTTTTTTTTTTTTTTTTTTTTTTTTCTCCCACTACTATCTAGGAAGCACACCTTATTGACTGATGTGCTTATTCTCTTCCCTGCACAGGCAGAGGAACACCTGGCTCCTTTGCCCTGCTCATGCAGAGAAAACTCCAGCTGGGAAGCCATATAACTGTGCATGGCGGTCCAACCCATTTAATACCCAGTGTCCCTCTCTGGATGCATGCAGGATGCAGAATTGGTCACAGGTGGCCATCACCACACAGTGAGCAAGGGGAGGAGGCCATCTCAGCAAAAGGTGATGAGACAGAGGATGACGTGTTTCAGTGTCCAAATGAATCCTATAGCTACTGAACTGTAGTCTGCCCCTGGTTTCCCTGAGGGTAGATGCAATACTTTGTTCCTCACACTCTGCATTGGCTAATCCTCCAGCAGTGCCTTCACCTCAACATCAGTTACAATAGGAGTAACAATAGGAATGGGAAAAAGCCCTGTCACTGTTTTGTTGTTTTTTTTTTTCCTTTTTTTTTTTTCCCAAGTGTGTATTATTGCAGACCATTTGATGTTTAAGATGTATTATTTCCTTGCACATCTAAGTGTAAATTAAATAGTAAAGTTGATGGCACTGCCTCTCATGTAACTGTTCTTTGCACCTACAGACAAGATGCACTTGAGAAAGACAGTGCCTCAATGAGTTCCCTAATAAGATAGTAAACAGAGAGAGTTTTTCCCTACCTGAGTAGTGTTTAAAGATGACTCCGCAGCACACAGAGGAAACATGCTTCTCAACACAAAGTCATCTACCCTGACACTGCAGATAAAAAACAATATTAGATCTCTTCACATAATACCTTGTCATCTCCCAGCCTCAACGTGAAGAATTTAGTCCAAAGGCTGTATAAATATGACTGGCAGCTATGTAGAGAAAGAGAAAAAACTATGGTATGGAGGTACGGATCCTAACAGCATTGTTTTCTTTTTTTTTTTTTTTTTTTTTTTTAAAGTACCACCTCTACACAGGCAGAATTTAAAAGTTTTCATCGATCTATTTTTAATCATAATAGTTTTTACTTATAACTGTTAAGGACATATTTTATTGTGTTTCTGATATGCCTTCATTTATTTTTATATTGCATCCAACAAAAACCTACACCTGCAAGAAGGTATTATTTATGTCTTCTGATGAAAAATACCATTTGGAAAGGATAAATGAGAGACGAAGACATTCTTACAATGCATAAGAGAAAGCTCTTCAGTAGTTTCATGTTGTTATCCCTCTCTATAAAAAACATTGTAAGCATATTAAGCTAAAAGTTAGTTGTGTATTGTTATGGTTCCACACTAAACCTGACAGTCATTTTAAAAAGACACAATTAAAATATTAAAAGCCTAAGTAAATTAGGCGCCTACATCCCATTTTAGAATGACCTGAGTATTAGGAGGAAATATTTTGCCCAGACTCCTACAATCAAGACCAGATGCCTTCCTAAATACTGTGCTGTAATTCAACCATATTTTTATTGGATACAGTACAGGAATTACAGGGTGAAATTCCATGGTTTCTGTTATGTAAGAAGTCAGACTACATGATGGTACTTTATGTCACTAAAATCACTGAATAACTGAAGATGTCTTCCCATCTTATTTGCTCAAATTTCACTTCCCTGTTTTCTGTAGTGTCATAATCCCACTCAATCTCCAGCCACTGAAGCTTTTTTCTAGGGAAAACTTTGTAGGCAAGATCTGGATTGTTAATGTAATAAAGAGAAAAACAAACAAACAAACCAATCAACATAAAAACACCTAAAACCTTGGAAAACCTTTTCTGTGGCATCTCTAGCTTGCTTTATATGTTTATTTAACTCCTGGAGCAAGCTGAAGAAAATGCATATCTCTGTTTCTACATTCACTTTAATGCTGTTATCATCAGGCAATACTCTGAGGAATGTATGCGGGGTTCATATCTTAAGCATCAGCTTTATCACCAAAATTGGAATACAGAAAAAAAAAATATCTATTTCTGAAATAGAACTTCCCATAAATTTGCAAATGATAACATCTATTGAAAAACAGAAGCTTTTTTCATATTCTCAAGTTCACATCTCACGGGATTCAAAAATTTTCTCTTGAGCTTTTAAAATCTCTTCTCCTTTTCATTGGTCAGCATTCTAAAAGCATGTTATATGAAAGAGTGCACTTGGTGTTAAAACGCCTGAAGAACTGTAATGCCATTACAATCTTTACTTGTTTGAACCACATGCAACTATAAATAGCTCTTCGAGTTTTAAACATCTTTGCTTTTTTTTTCATTAGGCAAGATCATTTGAATGGAAGAAAATTGGAGATCAGCCCTGCCTAATTTAACACTCAAAAATTGAAAAAAAATAAAAACCAAAACACAACAAAAACAAAATAACCCATAGCAATTAGTGTCAGTGGGAAATGGAACAAAACAATAGGTATACTTCGACCTTATGATTGTTTTCCTTTGGGTTTGTGAAGTCATTAGAAAACTCGAGTACCCTCTGCTGGCCAAGTAATAAATCTGTAGCCCCAGAACAGTGCTGACATTCACACAGATACTTACATGCAAGCAAGCAGCCTGGAAGCAAAAGCAATGTTGACTTGCATACTGTTAAAAGAAAAGTAAAAAGAAAAACCACAACCAACAACAACAAAACAGGCCACGAAACAAAACACAAAGCAGCATATAAGAAAGTGTAAAGCTAGTCAGGGAAAAGTTTCAGGCTGCACAGAGAGTACTATAAAGAGAACATAGCTAATATATTTAATACTATACCTTTTAAAGTTCTTAATATATTTAATATTATACCTTTTAAAGTTCTTTTGTTTGTTTGTTTGTTTGTTTAATATTTAGCCTGTGTGTAAGGATGTCAGCTTTTCCAACTGTATTGTAACAGTGCTGTAAAATGACTGGAAGTGTGCTTGTGCTGTTCCTCTTATAGTTCAGATTGGGACTCACCGCTGCTAAACAGGAGGAGGGTGGAATACCTAGCAAACAATTTTAACATTTTAAAAATGCAGACGTATTTCTTTGCAGTGGAACATTGCCTTCTTGCAGAGATACATGAGATCACATTTAAGCAGAAATCAGTGAAGTTAAAATTTTGTTTTATCCATTTAAAATAATGCGTATTTTGTGCCTTACAGTTCACAAGGTTAAAGAGGTAAATGGTTTCATGTATACCATAGGCCCCTGCTAAAAAGAGGACAATAATGATGAGCCAGCCACTTTTGCAGAGGTGGAAAGTAGCTAGTTAGAATAGTTAATCTTTTGAGACACATCTGTGGCATTAAGTGGATTCTTCTAATTCAGCTGAAGGCACAACAGCTGGATTCTGTCGTCCCTGACTGGGGCGGTCTTGTTAGTGTACGATGACCTCTGGAGCACTAACACAGATAATACTGGCACCTCTCTCCACTCTAATCAACTACCAGTCTGAGCAATTCTACAGGAGATGGGGGCATTAAGGCCATATTATTCTAAACAAAATTCAGTGATGGTAGCAGAGTATTGTGACAGCAAAAGACAGGTTCTACCTTTCCCAACAAAGGTTTTTAATGCTAAATTTAGGGAATGGTCTGTAAAAACAACAGCTCCATATTTTCTCCTTTTCTTAAAGTGATGTTTGCAAAACTAGACTGTTTGTGTCAAGTATGTCTAAGCCAAGACTCTCACAGTTTTACTGCCATATTTAAAGCTGTTCATTGCAACCACACGCAGTTAATGTGGTCTCTCTTCATCTCTTTCCACATAGATTAGAGCTGGCAGGAAAACAAAGATTTCTGAGCATTTAGCTGGAATGTGAAAGACTCAGGTTCAAGTTACTGTTCTGTCCTGCTCTGGAGCAGGGCATTGAACTGGGGTTTCCTGTATCTGAATTGAATAACCCTGTGGCTAGACTAGGTGCTATTTTGATGATAGAAGTCTTGTATTTTGACTGTTTTCAAAGGTGCTTCATCAAAAACAACTGACCAGTTCTCATGATGTACAAGAACTTTCAATGAAAATATTTCCTATTGTAAAATGTATGGTCATAGTTAATATAACATGCTATAGATTAAAAAAAAAAAAAAAGATAAATAAAAAAAGGCAACAAACCTCAACAAAGCTTTTGGTGGTTATGAAACAGCAATACAAATGTAGACAGCTTTATAAAAAGGGGTGTATGTGCCACAGAAGCATCACTCTACCAAGATGTTCAGAATATCTCACAGGTTTTTGGCGTATCTTTTTCACATATACAGGTGTGCCATTGATAAGAATGCAGTAATGCACTGGTGCAAAACATAGAAAATATAAGATACTAATTTTACAGGTAAAAGCAATGATTGATTAGAAAATAACCAAATAATTCCCAACTAATTTGGGCTTGCAAGCATAAAATGTGCATAGCTTGAATGCTTTGGTGTACTTGGCCTTTTCTAGCTGTTACAAATGATCTCTGGATCCTTGCTACAGTGAAAGACAAGAGAGAGACATTGTCTTCAGCTGTGTTTGAGGGTGTTCACCTCTTAAATTCATCTTCTACTGTTGAAATCAAAACAGCAGTAAATGTCTGCAACTGAGGTAACGGTGTTTACATTTACTTTATTGACAGTGGCTAGAAATAGTGTGCCATTTATCCAACCAAAATATTTACTGTGCAAATGTCTAAAGCTAGATGAGAAATCCCACCTTTGATTTGCCTACCAAATGAGAAAAACACAATAATAATCTATGAAAAACTTAGGGTGTTTAATTGCCTACCGTCTTTTTGTCAAATATGGATATAAACCCCATTTCTCCATAGTAACACTATTTAAATGGAATAAATATTGTGCTCCACTCTCTGCTCATAATTTTAGTATGACGACACCAGCTTGATTTGCTATAGAGCTGTGACTTTCTATTGGGAGGGAAATATATTGTTTGATGTGCAAGACAGGAATACAGAGTGTCCATGCAATTAAGGACTGTGCCATAATGAACACAGCTGTGTAGGTCAGATGCAGTATTTCTTTGACATGGAGAGAATGTTGTAGAAGTGCGGCTGTTGTGCAATTTCTTGAGGTTTTAAGACCATGGAAATTGAAAGCTTGACCCTTAAGAAATTCATCTACACTACCAAACTCCTTTAGTCATGTAGTATTACTAAATCCTTTAGCCCTCAAACTAATGGTAGCAAATAGAAAATAGTTGTCATCCTGTTTGTTAACAGCTAACACAGGCTTTTGAAGCTGTAGTTTTCATAGAGTTAGTTAGAGAGTAAAAGAATTTTGAGGTTCATAAACTCATTTGGTTTTTCAGTGGAGTGTTTGGGAGTGGAGGGGGCGGTTGAAAGAGCATGATCAGAAGAAGACAGTAGTATAATCCTGACAACTGTCAGCAGGTAAGTGTAAACAAATGTTAAAAAAGACCATAAAATATTTTATTTCAAAAACAAAACAAAACCCAAAAACATATCAAAACCAAACTGAAGAAAACAAAAACAAAACAAGAAAAATCTCTTCATCATGGAAATGACCACTAACTTCTTGCTGTTGACAGTTAGTGGGGCCTTCAGCTTCAGTCCCTTATCTGCATGATATAGACCAGGAATGCAATCCTGATCTCCTATATCTCATGTGAGCTACCTTGCTGCAAGGAAATTCTTGTTCTTTCTTTAAGTTCTTTCAAAATAAAAATTTAAAGTGCAAAAGCAAATGAGATAAACTTCAAAACGATGACAACTTTTGCAGCCTTCCCTCTCTGTTGCTTAGGTCAGGTTTCAGTCCCAGGACATGTGGATTAGTGATTGCAGACCTTTTGCCACCATGTTCCCTGATGTCACCATCTCTTTCTACTTGTAATTGCCTTTACTGTTTCTATTACTTTTCCCATGAACACTGTCAAAATGGTTTCTTCTTTCCATTGTTCCCTCAAGACCTTGCAATGCGTTTTCCTGATTGAATGCTGTCAGCAGGGGGAGCGTCAACAGCACAGGATAGTCTACAGGAGTTAGCGGGTCTTCTTGGGAGGAAAAGGGACAGACCTGCTGAATCAGAAAGGCAGAAATTTGGCCAAGTTGTAAGTATGAAAGACAATTTTGTGCTCAAAAGTTTTGATTCACATGTATAAGATAGAGAGCTCTTTATATTTAAATGGAAATGGAAAGACACATCTACCCACATATTAGAATTGTCATAAAAAAGACAGCATAACAAATGTAGCATTGTGCTTGAGGTCTTTGCCTTATATATATATATATTATTTTAGATATTAACTTTTTGTTGCATTCCTTAGTCATTGACTCACTAGAGAGTGAGTTAGTCCATTGCTGGTGAATTTTAAGGCCAATATATTATGTCGAGATTGACAAAATGAATAATAAACCAATTTTCAGTATGCTGGCATTGAAATAAAATATCTTGGGTAATCTGAACTGTCTGGACATTCTGTATTCCTGGATAATTCTTTTGTTCAGTGAGTCATTGGCTTCTGGTAAACGGTGATTACCCCTCTGTCTATGTTTGTGAAAAGTTCAGCTCAGCTAGGTTGTTGCAATTAGTTCAGACATCAATATATTATCAACATATGACTAAAGGAAAAATGTTCACCCTGAATTCTATCTTAAGAATCCAGATGCTCTCATATATAACACAATATATGAATATTTCTATTAAATTATCTTGCAATATGTTAACATACTCAGTGAGGGATGCTAGCAACTTGGAAACATATGCAAGAAAAAAAATGAGGGCAAGTAAAACTCACAGTAAGGTTGTTGCAAGGAGATGTATAGTGAGAGAATGTTTGAACTACCCATATACAACGTGTCCAGGATAAAAAACAAGTTAATGAACAACTCAAATCTGACTATTCAGGAGAAAAACTAAACATTAGATACAAACAAAATTTTAAGAATCTCCTACAAAAGAGGAGCTTAGGAACTCTTAGGTTTTCTGAAGTTATGCTACTTGGGTGCATAATCTTGTGCTTGTTAACATTGACAGAGTTGAGCCTCATGTCTGAAGCAAGTAATTTGTCATTGATTTCATGCCTGTGGCTATTTAGGAGTCACAGACAAAATGTTCCTATCTCTGAATTCTCTGGAGAGCCTGATGCAGTAGGCACCTTCAGAATGAATTTAAGTTACACCAGTTGCACTGCATTCAGCCATGGTCATTATTTTCAGAGGAAAATATTGTGCTGGCATATATGGTGGTGATGGTGGTGCATATTTTTAGTATTGCCTCATGGTTAGGGTTTTTTTCTAGGTTTAATTTCTCCTTCAGCTTGTGGAACTTTCAGTCTACTACCCCCAGAAGAGGACCTGTCCCAGTGAAGGAAATGCAACAATGCACTCTTTCCAGACCAGCAGTGAATGATCAAGACCGAGACCAGGAAGTGATCATTTGGAGTACTCCAAATGTATTTGGAATTGGAGACCTGACATCTTGTCCCTGCTTCTAAAACTGTTTCTGTATTTCATTGTTATGAGAAATGTGTCACCACAAATTCTATTTGCAGGTATGGACCCCAGACAGTATTTGCTAAATGTTTTTACTGAATCCTCCTTTGCCCCTGTTTCGGCAAGGTACTAAAACACATACTTAACATGAAGCACAAATAACAAAGTTGTTACAAGTAGGAACAATCATCTCTGTAAAACTAGAATTGTATTGTTCTCATTTATGTAATGGACCTATATATTTGTGCTATTCCACATTTGTGATTTAAGTCTTGATGTTTAAAGAGTCATTAGTAGAAAGATCCCAGTAGTTTAGCAAAAATGTCATCACTGTTGTGTGTCTGATATCAGGATACATGACACTGAATTTTACATTTTATTTGAATTTAATTTTTATAACTCTTTTCAAGGGTTAGGCAACTCTCTTCAACAAGGATTGACATGCGCAAGAGAATTAATTCAGAAGTTATTTTCTGAATATTATGCATTATTCCAGAAATCTCTCAAGGCTTCCTTAGCAAAGTAGGAAAAACTGATCTTGCCGTATGAAGGAGGGAGATGTTGTGGGTCTTGCCACTCCTGGCTTAGAAAACGTGCAGGGGAGGATAAAGTATGTTGTTGGGACTTCAAGCTGGTGCCAGGCTTGCTACTTCTAAAGAGATTGGAAGGTCCTTCCTCTCCACAGTTGTTTCTGGGTTCCCACAACCAGAACCAGACAAAACTCCCAGAGCTTTGGCATCAGCAACTCAAGCTGTGGGACTGTGATTGTTTCAGTATCAGAAGCTGTTGGCTGATGTAGGTAGAGGTCTTATTTGCCTATGTTTATATCCCTCCCTGTCTAAATACTTCTTATACCACAGAATCAGAGCATGCCGTTAATTATATATATTCATCTATTTCATTTTATAAATATGGATTTATTTTTTTTTCCTACAGAAAATCAAAAGCACAGAAGGACAGATTGGTATAAGACCATATAGAAAGTCTCCTGTAAAGCGGTGCCTTGAATTCATCTTTTCTAAGTCCTAAAGCAGACACCTAGTGAATTTATCTTTAGAGTAAGTACATTTTTTAAACCAGTAAGTCAATTGGTATATACAGTATTACTATGTTTAAAAATGCCTTTGAAGATCTGTGCAAAGCTTACTGAAGCCAATGACATCTTTGTTTATTTTCAGTGGACTAAATATCAGGATGTGGACAAAAAGAGAAGCTTTGGTCCTGCTTTTGCATTGCAAATTAAAGCAGGCACACTTGAAGGTGTAGGATATAATCTGCATGTAGAAGCATGTGGGATCATGAGGACTTCACAAAAGTGGCTGTTTCACACTTTCAGAAGTGTGCACTACTCTCTGAAATGGCATCCATTGAACAAAACTTTCAAAACTTTAACATACAGATGTGTTGTCTGAGATTCCGCCCCCCCCCCCCCCAAGATTTCCTCTAATATGGATCCAGAAAGATCTGGGAGAAGATGTCTCACCATTTAAAATAGATCTAGGTATATGGTAAAGCAAGTGAAACTAACTGCCTATATTTTGACATAACAATGTTTTATTTGGGTCAATGGCTACCATTTGTTTTAAAAAGTTTGTTCTCAAGTTTAACAAAGCTACAGCAAAATTAAAATCCTATTGAGCCAATATAGTCAAAAATGTTCTGAAGTTCCCCAGCAGGTTTGCTAACTGTAGGAACACTGTGTCTTGTTGATTAAACAGAATGACTTATTAAAACTGGAAAATCTTCATGGGTCAAGTAAATTTCTGGACTTATTTTTGAAGAGAAATAGAGAACAAACTGTGCTTTAAAACAATAGTAGCCTGAAAAATCATAATTTGTCAGTGTGTTATTGCTAACGGAGTTGATTGTATTCTTAAAAACAAAACAAAACAAAACAAACAAACAAAAACAAAAAACACTACAGTGATTTTTTTTTTTAATCTGGGAAAATGTGTTGTTTCTGACAAAATATCCTTAAATAAAAACAAAATTTGATGGTCTCCATTTCAACTTGATCACAATATTTTGTTGGTTTTATGTCAAAATATTTTGTCATAAAATTTTATAATATACTGTAAATTACAATACAAGTAATCAGCTTTGACACAAACTCTTGATTTGACCTGAAACAGTTTTTCTAGGGATGGGAGGAAAATGTGCACCACTCTGGAGAGTGAATACATGATGGGCAACATAGAAGTATGCTCTTTAAAACCACAAACCTTTCAGCTGCTGGCAGTAGTTCACTCCTGATAAATACAAGATGACTTCATTGCACCGTGAGTGCAATCATGCTGTGAGACTGCAGAGCCAGCTTTGAATTGCAGAACACTTGAATTTGAGTGAGACATTTGCTGATGAGATGTGATCAGACAGAACTGTATTATTTTTCTTGCAAGCCTTCCGTACCATCTGAAATCAGTATTGTTATTGCAAATTTACCTCTGGTTGAACTGCTCTCTACTTTCACTGTAAATTTACGTATGAAGACAACAGAAGTTGTAAGGAAGAGAAAGAAAAGGGATTTCTGGTAAACTACAGACTTCTCTTGAAGCATTTTGTGCTGTCTTCAGAACAAAAGTCCAAACTTCAGCATCTTTCTAGACCATTAAGCCTTTTGAACATCTTTCATATTAATTACCCATCCATCTCAGCAATCAGCCTATTGTTACTGAGGAAATACCCCTTGAGAAGAGTATTAGGAAATCCATTTCAGAGATTATTTTATAAGGAATAATGACCACTTTGTTTCATTAGTGGCTTTCTGGTTCTAATCAGACATTTATTTTTCACATTCACCAAACAAGGATGTGCAGCATATGTTAAGGGAAATGTGTGTGTACCATATGGCTGAGAAGAATAAATTCTGTATAAAATAGAAAGGGTGAATGAGGAAGAGTAAGGTAATATAATAAATAATGAATTCAGCCACATTATATGATTTTATCAGTATGGGGATGCAAAGACTAGAGTACCATGGAGTGCACATGGATTTTAAACCCAGGGGACTGAGTTTTACTTTTAGTATTCTAAGCTGTGCTTTCTTTTCCCACACCCTGATCAGAAGACTCTACAGTCATGAAATGACAAAGACTGTAGGCTTAATTCTTGTACATAGCTTTCCTGGCTAACTCCAACTTCAGCAGAGGTAAAGCCCATTAAGCCTAGACACATAAAACTGGGATCACCCCTGAGAAAGTTCTATGATGTGTCAGTATTGGGGTAGGTTTTCTGTGTTGCAAAACAGCACTTTGATAATTTCTAAGCACTAAAAACACACATTCTGGCTTACATTAAAAAATTTAGGCTCCAAAATCAATTAAAAGATTTCTTTTAGAACTTGGCTTGGCTTCAGAAAATGAATTTTCCCATTGCTCTAATCATCTGCTATTAAGATTTGGAGTCAGGAAGCATCTTGAGCTTAAATCACTAGAATGAATAGCTGAAAAAAAGGTTTTGATTTCCTAACCACCAGTTTTAAGAGGTGTTCTAGAAAAAAATTGCCTGTTGGATGATAATATGAAATATAGATGGGATATTTTCAGCCACAGTTTAACACAAATTGTTACCTGATAGCAGGCCTCTCTTGTTATTCTTTGGAGTTTGACTGATTCTGTTGTCAAAATCCTACATATTACTTTATACTTCAGCCTTGGAATTAGTAGTGAAATTTGCACTTGTCTGGGTAATTGTCTTAATTGCTATGGATAAAAATCTGAAGAAATGCACTGAACCTAATCTGGCACAGAGCTTTCTGTCTTACTCCTCACACGATCACATCTTAATAATGCCACACTTCACAGAAGTGCTAATTCTGGAAGAAAAAGAAACTGAATGATCACACTTTAACCTTTAGCGTATGCATTATACGTTCATGTTCCTACATCGTATACTGGCTATAATCTTGCTTACATAGGTTATAAATTCTGATTGTTAAAACTATCAGTGGCTTAATACTAATATCCAAAAAATAAAATAATGAAATGAAATGAAATGAAATGAAATGAAATGAAATGAAATGAAATGAAATGAAATGAAATGAAATGAAATGAAATGAAATAAAATAAAATAATAAAGTAGTGCTCATTAGGATCCTAACCTGTGTCTTTCCCTTGAGGAGCATATTGTCATGGTTGGTAATATCAATAATTTTTAATTAAAGAAACATTTCCCCAACCTATCCCCCAGTTTTACAGTTTAAAGGAAGTTACTGAAAATTTCCTGTTCTTAACACATAAGTTAGGATCAGGTAGAAATAAACAAGACCTCACTAATGGGAAAATAGAGTAGGAGGTGTATAAAACCATACATATATATATATTTTCTTTCAAACATTTGTTTCAAGCATACCTGATAGATTTATTGCTTGACTATGCTTCAGTAGTCTGACTCCCTGTGGTGATTTCCCAAAGACTGCAGGCCAGAATACACCCCTACTGCTGCAAAAGATTATGACATCATGGATGTTAAAACGAGAATGAATGATGTGGTCAGCCATGCATTCAATATATTACTAGAGAGGGGGTTATATGAAAACATGGCCTTTCTGTCAGATAGAATGAATGAGATATATAATTTGTTTTGTCCTTCTCTTAAAAGAACAAGGGAAAGGAGATAATCTGTCTTAATAAGGGCATGCTTAGAGTATCAACCAACTAGAAAGTAATATATTTTTAAACATCCATATGTGATCCCCTTATTAAATTAGGATGTTGAGCTAAATTTAAAGTATCAATATATAAATCAGTCAGTCAGTTAAATTAGCCAATTTTATACTGATAAATGGGAGTTAATAAAGCAATTACTTCTTTCTGAACCATAAAGGCTCTGGTTTCCAAATCAGTTGTATGAGTTATGGATTACTGACATAATTTACAAGTTTTCATTTACATGACTTATATCTTTGATTTCTTAGGAATTAGTCCTTTATTGTGTTAAAGGCACAACAAAACAGCATTTGCGTAACATTAAGGTTGGGGCAAAGCAACAAAATGCACTAGCTTCTCAATTTATGGTGACACAGTGTTCCTAACTCTATCTGCCATTGTTCTTTATGTACAGAGAGTTAAGGACAGAATTGTTGACTTAATATTGAAGGTCATGACTTTTCAATGTGTGTGTCATGACCTATGTTCCATACCTGTAGAGCTTTGCCTTTTTTTCTCTCATTTTTGTAAGCACACACCAGTAGCAGGGAGTTCTGCACCTATGTTGGCCATTTGCTATGAAAGAGGTGATATTAAAACTTGTCAGTGTATTGCCACATAACCTTCACATTTTCTGTTTTTATGAGGCTCAGCTTTGTATAGGTTGATGTCTTTGGGGGGTTGGAAATGGTTACAATGTGAACAAGGTCAAGCTTATATAGGGTGTGTTGTAAATAAATTCTCATTTTAATTTTTCACACGCTTTTTTCCTTGTAATGCTTACTGCCTAGTGTTTATCTTATTCTGCTCAGCTGAAAATAACCTGCCTCACTTTTCATGGGCCACACAAGTGTTGAGGAGCTGCACAAACTAACAGAAGTTAGGTAGAATTTTGGTAAAGCCCTATTAGTTATTTGCAAGACAGTTCTAAAATCCAAGAATTAAGTAATGGTTTACAGATTAATTTGTTTACTGTATTATCAGGTAGGAGCACAGTAACATCAATAGTAATGGCCATTATGAAATACAGTAAGAAGAACATTTCAGAAAGACTTCATAATACTTACTGATGGCATTAGTGCTGTTCAGTTCATTCAGCTTTTTAAAAAACAACAAAATAACACAAAATCAATAAAATAATATTCTGATTGAAGATATCATGTTTCTTATGAAAAACATATTTGATTAGAAAGTGACAAAAGGCTAGCTGAGAAATCAGAACTGGCTACATAGTGTCTGAGATATTTCCAGTTAAAGTACGGCATGAATAAGTATGTAGACAAAAAAAGCCAGACAGGTATTAGGAAATCAACAGTATGTTCAAGTAGAATTCTTAGGGAAACTGAAGAAAAAACAAAGCCCACACACAACATGACAAGATTTACATGGCCAAGAGTAGGGTTACTCTGGGATCTGGCCCAAATATCGGACTCCATTTCACAGACTGGCAGAGCCAACAAGAGTCTGGCAAAAAAGTAATTTTTTGCTTTGTTATGCTTAATTTGTGAGTAATCCAGAAGCTGGATTTAGTACTTCACATGGGATGAAATTTTTGAAAGATTAGCTTCCATCTTTCCAACTTATCTCCATTCAAATAACAGCTAATAGGCAAGAATTTGTCTTTCCCAATGACAAAACCAATTCTGCCGTGAAATTTGAAGCCACTTAACTTAGCCACTCACTGTAAATAAATGTTTTCATTAAACAAAAGAAATTTTCCTATAACAAGAATTTCAGTTTTTCCCACTGAGATACTCTGAAATACTTACCTTGAAATTTTTATGCACAAGTATATGTACAGTGCATTATATATTTTAAAGCTCACGGAGTCCAGGCTTCAAATACTAATGTGCCAAACAATAACTCATGACAGAGGTATTCAGCTGGTGATCTCCCTGGTATGTATTGGAGAACAAGTATGGTTTTCAGCTGTCAAATTGTATAAATATGACTTTAAGGAAATATCATAATGTGTTTTCTGTAATTTTACCAAAGTTTACCCTCAAGCCATATGTAACTGGATAAAATCTGCTGTGTCAGACAGCTTTGACCATACCAATTTGGCCTGCACTACTAGCATTAATATTATCATAAGACAATCAGTATGTCTGCCAGTTATTGTTGGTGTTACATATCATCTGAACCTCATTCCTGCCTAACAGAAAAGTAACTGGATTTAAGTGAAAGATAAACAAACTAAACATTATTGAATAGGATATAAACCCAATAAAATATTAAAGCCTCTTAATAAACTGAATTAAAAAGGCCAGTATTTGATAGGCCTAATAAGAACTGGGAAAACTGACTAAACTCTTCCCGTGTTGACACAGGAGGAGCCAAACTGCTTACATTTGCACACCATTCTTTTTGGCCCCAACTAAAATGAAATTTATTAATCATTTAAAAGAAATGGGATTTCGGCAAAACTTAATTTTCCCCTTCAGTCACCTATAATTTTATAGGACTTTAGATAATAACTTCCCTAATATATTATAACTATAGCAACCTTACAGGATGCTAAAGAAAGGCTATTTGTTTACAGTGTATAGAGTGATGCCAGATTTGACTGGTCTGGAGGAAAGCTTTCCCAAACTTTTGATCCAAAAGCTCTGCTTTCCAGAATGTTAAGACCCATGCTAAAAATGGAAACTGGTGTACAGAGTCTGTTCATCCCATTGTTACAATTATACAACAGAACAAGAAAAAGACTGATAAGGGGTGATTAAAATTATGAAATAGCTACTGTATGAATAGCGACTAAAAGGAGTCCAATTCTTCAGCTTTGAAAAGAAACAACTGAAGGTCTGTATAGAGGAGGGATTACAAAATCAAGAAGTATGTGCAAAAGGTGAATATAAATTATTTACTATTTCTTCACACAAGAACTCAGACCATGAAAATAATGATAACATAAGGCATTTTTTACTCTCAACACATAAGTAAATGGTGGCCATGGAGTGCTACGGTATGGGGCTATTAGCCATAAGATGTTTTGGAAGGAAAAATACAAATGTATTTATATTCAAACAGTAGTAAGCCAATTCTTGAAGGATAGATCTGTCAGTGTCTTTTAACACCAGTAGCGTACATGTACAAAATTGTTCAGTGATTGCTAATAGTTGAAAAATCATACCAGATCCTTTGATTTTTTTTTTTTTTTATATATCCTTGTGTGTCTGCTAGTGACCACTGTTGGCAGTGGGATCCTGGGCTGTGCAGACCTTTGGATTGACTCAGAATGGCTGTTATACAGTCAGAGACATGCACTTAACAGGTTTAATTCTCAGGAAATTCCCATCAGTTATGAGTGATTGTTACCTTGTCCCCCTAAAGTGTCCTCTAGTGGAGGTCTTCCTCTTACTCTGCTGGGGCTTCCTTCCTTTTCCCTATTTCTTCACTCTTGCATACACACTGTTTAGCAAACTTTTTAGGAGGATAGAGCAGAAGGAAGGACCCTAATATTTTCATGTTGGATATTGATGTCTGTGTCTACAGACAGTAATTCTTCCTTTGGCATGACTGTTAAAAGGCAAAATTGAATCAGATGATTGAGTCTTACTCTCTTAAAACTCTAAACCTTTTGCTTGAACACGTGTTCTCTTTTTTTTTACAAGAATGAAGGAGTATCCTGCTAAATTAAAAACAAGAAGGTGAAAGATACATATAATATACTGCTTAATTATTTCCCACTGTATAACCTGAAGCCATCAGCATAATATTTCATACATTCATATGAGAGAATGGATGTAAAACTGTATAGCCTCACATAGTATTTCATTCCATGCTGGGAGTGTGTTATCTGTACAATTACAATAGATCACTGTATTAAACTACTGTTTGTGAGAATATTGAAAATGTTTTTAGGAACTATAAATTGCTATTGTTCAGGCTTGATTTTGAATACAAGCTATATCAGTACAAAACTACATGAGGCTGGTGGTATGTCTAAAGGGAAAAAAAAAAAAAAGGAAGAGCTAATTACACTCACTCTGTAATTTTGATCCTGATTTCTAATGTAAAGGCGGAATTCATTCTGGACCTCCAGGTCACAATACCAGTGAGACAGAAACCTCAAATACTTTTTGTTATATGAACTTCTGTGTTCATCACCTCAATCAAATAAAAACAACAGTTTAATAACAAATTGGTTTGCATCAGATTACTTAATTTTATTTACCTCTTTTCTTCTATTTAGCATAGAAGACAATGGTTCTAAATGCCCACGTGACCATGATAGTTAATGTAAGCAAAACCAAAAGAGTTTTGGCTTTGAAAAAAAGGAATCTGGATCAAATTCAGGTTGCATGTGCTTAACATTCTCCAAAATGTTGCAGATGGGTTGAATGGAAGGCTGAGTTTGATAAATGGTTCCAACTCTGAAGCCACAATGCAATACTAGTAAATTCTTTTGAGATGATTAGACTGGTAGTTTAACATCTATCATTTGAGATAGACTAGCATGATAATAGATACAAATAACTCATCACACATCCCTGCTATTACTCTTCCTGTGATATTGCTGATATTCAATTGCTCATCCCAATGAATTTGATGGAATATTTTTTGATTAAAAGAAGGAAGAATTATTTTTCAGATTATTTTTTAATCTAAGGGAGTAAATATTTAATTCTCTTGTACACTTTAAAGGATGATGTGGTTTCTTATTTATTTATTTATTTGTCTGATTATTGTCTTTATTTATGTCTCAGGTTGTACCCTTATATCTCATGCACAAAACTGGAAGACTTGCATAAAAACTTCCTAACCTGTAAAGAAGTAATGGAAAATGACCTTATATATTCGTTCATTTTTTGGCTCAGCATGAGACATTTTGTTGTGGTAAAACCTATGCAAACCATTTTGGATAGTGTCAGTAACTTCCTTCTCCCCAGAGAAGTTTGGCTCTGCTGCCAGCAACATTGCACGGCTGAAGGGATTGCATCCTCACCCTGTGGGGAGCTCATTGGCTGGTGTAAACAGATGCCCTTCCCTTGGAAGCAGCACTTTTAAGCATGGGACTGTACACACCATGCAGGTGCCGGAGAGGTGAAGGAGCCCAAACAGGTTTTTGCTTTCCGTGCTGTTAGTGGAACCTCAGGTCCTGTTCTCATCATCTTTGCTGAATCTCCACTCTCAGGGAAAGATTTATATTCTCTTGACAAGGAAGAGTTAACCAAGGGGGAAAAGGACTTTTACACAGCTCTGTAAAAGTCATGTTTTGCTGGCAAACAGCAGCAAACTTGCTAGGCTTTCTTCATTAGAGCCTTGCCATTTAAGCCATCAGCGTCATTTTGTGAGGACATCAAACATGTGTACACCAGATGCCTGCGGTGCAGAGCAGCACTAAGGACCTGACTCAACTTAACAATAATCTGTGGACAGCGGGTGTGAACCTGAGCTGGGCCAACACCTCATCAGACTGCATGGCTAATTGATTTCAAAATTAGAGTTGGTATTTCTGAACAATAATCTTAAAAGGCAGCAATAAAATACATCAGAATCCTTTGAGCTAGCCAAGCTTTCATCCAAATGGCTTATTACAAAGAGCTGGCACACCTGAACTTTGGCATAGACAAATAAATCCCAAAACAGCAAATGGAAACCACATTTGGCACTGGAGGTTTGTCAAGAGAAGTTTGTAGTTATCAGGAAACAAGATTTTGGATTTTTTTTCCTTAGTGGCAGGAAATCATTCACTGAGTGTATTTTACTTCAACTGCTATGATTTACGCAATGAAAATATAGGTAGTGTTGAGGGGAAAGCTTTTTTTTTTTTTTTTTTTTTTTTAACATTTCAAAATCTTCAGGATCCCAGAAGCTCTAAAAGCACAGCAAGGGTTACAGTTATCCCAACAGTGATAACTTAATTGCATGTGTCGGTCTCCCTCTTTGAACTTTGAACTGCTGGTTTGTGGCATCATGGTCCAAAAGGATTTAGATCTGACTTTTGTGTGGCTACAATAAATTATACCCAAGTATCTGAGCAATGCCTGGAATCTTATCTTAAAGACAGGATGAGGCATCTCACTTAAGGGATGGTATGAATTTGGAATACAAATCTTTCCAGGAACTAGCATTTAAGACCAGGTAGAAAAGCCTGCCTTTTCCTTCACTGTAAGTAGAGTTAAAAGAAACTCTGGAATATGTAAATAGGTTCATTAATTTACTAGTACAATGTGGTCTGGAAAAATGACCATCTCCAAACTACTTACAGATAGAACTAGTAAAGTAATGAAGTAACTTAAATCCATTTGGACTGTCTTGTTATTTCCATTGCCTGTAGATAGCTTTATACATTTGATTTGATGAATAAAGAAGTATGTAATAGACTAGAATCAAGTGCAGCTTTCATCATCGATAGGTGTAAGTGAAATGTTACCCACTGCTTGATTACTAGCTTTGTGTTTAAAATTAGTGGTAAGTTTTACCATTCTGAAAGTCTCCCAGCCTGATTTTGTGATAACAGATATAGTTCTGTTCATGGTCTTGAATTATTCTGATCTGTACTATTTATATTTGTATTGGTATGGTGTTAAGCTTAGCTCAAAAAGTGCATATTTTTGGTATGTATTATACCTTCACAAACAATCCTAAGACTAGTACGACTACAGTTTTCTGCATTACTTTGTCAATGGATATAAGCAGTCTTTTAGATGCACATCTAACGTGCTAAGCTCAGCTTTAGACATTTCAAAATATTTTTTCTTCCTTCATTTTATGTCTAATTACAATTTTCAGACATGGCCTGATTCTCATCCCAATTACAAAGTGATTTTCCAGATGTATCCCTGGATTTTCACTGGATTATTGGTACGAACAAAATTGGTCTGTGATATGGCAACTTTCCGATTATAAAGGGCTCAATTCAGTTACACAAGTTTAAAGCCAACCTAATTCTATTAACTGCCAATCTGTAGTGCAATGAGAGGATAATCAGACCTTGAAGATTCATCTTGCCCTTTTGAAAAATTTTGCTACTCACAATGTTGCATCTCTTGATCTTGCCAATATATTATTGTGTCTCCAATGGACTAGGCATATGAGAGCTCCTACTCATACCTTGTATTTTAGCCATGATTTTTTTGAGACAGTTTATGTTCTTCAGGCACATAGGTTTGAGGTATGTGGAGAAATTCACATTTTGACTCATTAGCTACAAATGTTGTGCTTCTCAGTATTTCAATCAAGTAGAAGATGCTGAAATAATGGAGTATTTTCATAAAATTGTGAGCAGCTCTTGCTGCGATAACTTAGGTTTCTAATATATATGCACACCACTTTAACATTTAATTACTTAGGTGTTGATGCTCATCTCCTTGTTTGTCTTTAAAATAAGGTATAAACTAACCTAAAAGTACAGCACATACACACACAAAAACAAACAAAAAGAGAGAACAGATTCTGGTCTCTCTTATATCTGTTCAGCCTGACTGACTTTAGCAGGTTTTTCATAGGCGCATGCGAGGGCAAATTTGCCTCTAGATTGTTTTGCTTTTCATAATGACACTTTCTTTTGCTCATGTAGTAGAAAATCAAGGACTTGTTTTTATAAAATTGAAGAAGAGAATAGTTTGTAACTTAATTACAGCACATGGCTCTTCATGTTTTCTTACTAACTCTACACATATTCATATGCAAAGCAAAAGGATACATCAAAGTGACACAAACAGCATAACAAAAGCTGTCTACAAAGTCCTGCACCAGCTGGTACTCTTACATGTTTTAGATTAGAGTCCAGAGAGTACTGAGACTAGACCACCACAGAAGAAGCAGCTAGGGGACACGGTGAATGTTCCCATGCACAGTATTATGCAAACACCTGTGTCAAATTAATCTAGGCTTATCCACTGTGAAAATTCACAGGGTTTAATGGCTTTTCTTACCTGTGAAGGGGTGGTCTAATATAGGACTTCTGTACAGAGTCTGATGCAGAGGGGCAGGTTTCATATTTTTGTGTGCTAATGTTAAAAGTCAAAATATATGTTAGTAGATAAACAGGTGGGAGTTACCATTCAGCAGTCAGAAAATATACAAAAGGAGCATGAATTCCTCAGTTTTTATTCATTTTTGAGTATCAAAAGGTGACTCAGAAGCCACTAAATCAGTATTCATAATGAAAATTTTTATGGAGTCCTCTCTGAGGAAAAAAAGAAAGTGGATCCCTGCTGTAATCTGCAGAATAATTTTATTCTAGGGAAAGATAATTATATATGTGTGATATGTCTGTATAGTTAGTTTAAAAGCTTTTTCCCTGTATTATGTTTCTCTCAGATTATTCTGTGCAAAGACAATTCACTATCAGAAGGCTATTTACTCAAAGTTTGGTCACTGTATATCTTCCTTTGTTTTTAAAATATTGAACAGCATTGTGCTGTACTTATGTTTCTTCAACTAGGAAACAGCAGAAAAGAAAGAGAGGTATCACAGACCCACCCATTTTCAAAAAAAAAGCTTGGCTGTATCAAGTAGTTTTAAGAATACATTCCAAATACATCAATAGTCCCATTAGCTGCCATGCATATAAAGAGATAATCAGTGCATTTCCTAGCTCTAATGCTGTAGTTAAAATACTTTGGATTAGGGTTTGTTTGTTTGTTTTATCCTTGCATTAGTCTTTGATAACAATGCCACAAACAAGACTATGCTTGTCTTCTATATGGAGATGGATGAACTGGCTGCCTCCAAAACAAGTCTAGGAATTCTTAGAGATAACATGAGGGAAATCAGAACGTAACTGGAATTTTTACAGGGCTGCTTCTCCAGTGTTAGCATCTCCAAAGGTTATTGGACTTCTAGCTAGATCAGCACCCCGACTTGATGCTTACATTGTTGAAAGACTACTGGGTCCCTCAGTGTTCTCAGCTAGCTTCCCTAGAAATATAAAGAGCCTTAACATGGCATGTCTCGGACCACAGCAATCTTTGCTGTGGGGCAGTACTGCTTCTTTATCTGTAGTGATAAGGCAAAGGTCTTCCTACAGCAACTAGACTGTTGCCTTATCGTTACATGTAACGCAAAAGTCTTGCCAATAATGTTTAATGCCTATTAAATAGTATATCTTATATTTTCCTACATATTCTCTGTCAGTATATCTTACAAAACGTTTGATTTTGATTTCCAGTTTTAGTAGGCTAACCAGCAGCCTATCAATACAAAAAACTAGAAATGAAGCAGAGGGACAGTGAAAATGAAGCAGTTACAACAAAACAATTCAAATAAACTGTTGATTACATTAGATGGTAGGCAGAAAAAGCCTAAACAAATGTGTTATATTGCAAAAGAATAAAGATTGGAGTATTGTAAATTATTAAAATTTAATATGATTCAAAAAGCAACTTGTATATTTACACCTGTAATTGCATATGGAATATGCATAACTTGGTACATAATAATTAATGCATAATTGCACAGAAATTGATTTCTAAAGGCAGCACTACAGGACAGGCCCTGCCACCATTGCTGCAGTATAGGAAATTCTGAAGAAAGGAGATTTATATGATTCTCAGGAAGGGAAAAAAAGAGGTCTCAGAGTCCTACACCCTGATGAGCACTGCAGACCAATATGAATTCCTTTCACAGTGGCAGTCAGCTGAGGTGATGTTGTTGCCCTTCAGGGGGAGAATGGAAGACCTCTGGAAATGCGTTGCTAAAAACCTCAGCAAGCTGGACTGTAGGATAATTTCTAGGTGGACTGTAGGATAATTTCTAGGTGCTGGCCCCTACAAAGTTACCTGTAACAAACAAACAAACAAACAAACGGAAAAGAAAAAAGATTAAGGAGACTTGACAACAGTTGTGGAGGATATAATTTGTAATATTCAAAGTAAGATTGGAGGGATATGATGTGTGGTTCTACCACATGAACAAAACATTATATTAGACTGGAGTTCCTTTATTTATTTATTTATTTATACTTTTTTCCATATGTTTCTTTGCTTAATTATATGGGAAGTTTCAGAATACATAATACACAAGGCACAGTCTGTTAAAGGCAATGATGATATAATACTAGCTCTTCTAATGTTGCCCCACTGAGTTTGGTTGGCTCTTCTAGCCTTGACTTAGTGCTGATGGGATTCTAAAAGACATCAAGGAAAGTGACAACTGCATCTCTCTGCATCATCTACTACACATAAGTGTCATATATTAGCGTGGTCTGACCTCTCAAAACAATGTAAGCAGCCTTCTGGTATAAAGAAAAACATACACCATACAGAAAGACACTGTATTAACAACAGCGCTAATGAATTTTACTTGGATCGGAAGGTCCAAATAATCAAACTGGGAAGCAGAATTTAGACACTCAAAAAATAATTATGTTCTACCAAACGTTCCCAGCTATGGTATATAATACATCTCCACTGACTGCAAGGAAGCAGTGCTAATTTATGCCAGCTGAGGATGCTGGTGGCAGTGGTGAAATGTGTCTAAGAAAGATAGTATAGTTTGGAAGTGGAGTAATGCAAAAAGAGAGAATAATAAGGACACCAAGTTAATCTGATGTGCAGTATGAGGACAATAACGTCAAGATTAAACAACATGCTGATTAATCTGCCTAATTCTAAGCATATTATTTTCAGAATTGATTTAAATTTTCTAGTTACCACTTTATCTCTCTTGCTCTGGAAATCAATCTATGCCATTTTTCTCATTTTATGGACTCATTTTTTCTTCTTTGCCCAGCATTATCAAACCATGCCACAAATTCAATTAAGCCGTTGTGATGCCAAAACCTGTGGTCCTGGCAAAATGTATCATGCAGCATATCTAGGTAAGTGAATTAAAAAAGCATCTGAGCAGGTATCTGGTGTGTGTCACAGTTCATTCTTCTATAATAAACTATGTTCTCTTTCTCATTCATTTGTCAATCATAGTAACTAAAGATTATTATTTGCTGTATGTACGTGACACCAGCAATTTGCAAAGTCTGTTGGAAAGAAAATCAGGTTAGAATGACAGAGTGAGAAATTAAGCAGAAGTCTGATGTAATTAGCTACAACAATCAGTGCTCTAATTTCTGATTTATTGTTTCCTGTTTTCCTGCTGCTTTCAGTCCATGCATACTGTATGTGCTTCATATAGGTCAAACAATTGCCTTATCAGTCCTGGCAAACCAAGAGGTCAGAGTTAACAATATTTATTTAAACATGCAGGATGCTTCCCACTGCAATTAGGAAATAACTATTACTAATAGGTCTTTGGTGCTATTTCCTCATTTATACAATTTTGTAAAGAGATAGAGGCGATAGGGAATTCAGATTTCAGAGTTCTTCATAAATATTTCTTGCAGATAGATTTACTTAGCTAGTAGCATTTTGCTTTGTCAAACTGGTCATACTGAATTCCATCAAATGACAATCTGACAAGAAGATATTAATGTGAAATGCTTAAATTTGCTTATATCAGTTTAATAACGACAGGCATGTGGCATATTTTGTATTATTTCATGCCAGATCTTAAAAAGAGACTAGCCAAGTATTAGTCCCTCTGAAATCAATAAGAGTTTTGCTCCTGACTGCGGTGGGATTACAACTTGGCCCTATGAATTTGTTCTAGCTGCCATTTTCACACTGTACAGAGTTCAAGGTCTTTGGATGAGCAATCCTTTTTACTAATCCAGGACTGTACATAATTTACTCTTACACAGTTCTTTCAGTTCCAGTAAGAATTTGCATGACTTCTTGTTTTAATTCGAAATCCATAAAGCAAATTGTACGTTTCAGAAAGGTACTTACTATGTGTATTCAACTATTCAGGTTACAGCCACATTTTCATAAAAAGTGAAGCTAGAAGAGACCCTCAGAGGTCATATAGTCTGGTCTCCAAACTATTTCTATAAATAAACTATATCTAAAACATTCCTGACAGAAGTTGGCCTAGACTAGTCTTTTAAAACTCCAGAAATGGAGATCCCACAACCTGCTCATGTAATCTACCCTTACAGAGGGATAATAGGAATAAAATTCCAAGGTAAATACCCTTACTGCAAATTAACCTTATTACTTATTTTCCTTCCTATTTGTAGGCATGGAAAGTAATTTAATATCATCTTTGCAGTGACATTTTACATCACTACGTCATGTCTCCTTTCTTTTTTTTTTTTTTCCTTCTAAAATAATCCAGTATATCTGTTCCTTGAAATTTGCATTTCATTAACTGCTGATCATTTTCTGGATGATGAGCTTTGATCAATCTTGAGAGGGCAATTGCAAAGCTGGGTGCTTTACAAACAACTCTTATGGTTCTACTTCTCATTAAGATATTTGCTTTATTGAAATGTTAGGATAGTTTTGACTCATGTGATACACTATAACATCCAGATACATTTCTGTAGGATTGCTATCTAAACAAGTCATTTCTCATCCAGTATTTGTGAAGCGGATTGTTCCTGCTTAAATGTTTTATTTGTCTTGATTGAATTGCTTTCTATTTATTATAGCCTATTTCTCCCATTATGTCAAGCTTATTTTGAATTCTAACCTTGTCCTCCAAAATGCTTGTACTCCTCCCAGCTTCATATCACATAAGAATTTAATAAACTTACTGCCTGTTGTACCATCCAGGCCATTAATGAAATGACTACACAGTATCAGACTCAAGACAGATCTCAGTAGAACCCTAGCTGATACCCTACACTGATTTCCAGTGTCTTCTGCAGTCTAGTGTTGGGTAGAAAAGATAATTTCCTTTTTTTTTTTTTTAAAAAAAAAAAAACCTCTTTCTCCAGTGAGGTTATATGCAAGATGCTATTAAATGTTTTAATGAAGTGAAGACACAGCACATCTACTCCTTCTCTATTCTACTTCTGAGGCTTGTTCCCTGTCACAGAAGGGAATTAGCTTGCTTTTTACTAGGTACCTTATTTTTAGACATTACTTTTCACTGATTAATCTTTTAAGTGCTTAAAAATAGATGTCTTCTTTATTTTTCAGTGGTCTGAAGTCAGGCTAGCTCTTCTAGGGTGGTTCCCTGACTCTCCCTTTCTCCTTTTGGGAGTAATCACCACATCTGTCTTTTTTTTTTCTTTTTTCTTTCTTTTTTTTTTTTGGAGCTCCAGAACCTTGATGTCTGCTGATTCTCTAATTTGTAATAATACCAGGATTACTTTGCCACTTCTGTAAATACCCATTGGATTTTATTCAGGCACAAACTACAAGAAGTCCTTTATAACTCAGTGCAGGTTGAGGTTTTACCCTGTTGTTAATGCTAATCACAGAATCTGTGTGATCTCAGGTAAGTATTTTTCATGAGGCATGAATCAAAAGAGTATTGAACCCTTCTTGGCTTTATCTAGTACTATTACTTTTCATCCCTATTGACTATCAGGCTGATTGTTCGTTTAAGTCTTCTCCTACTAATAATATAGATTTACAGAATAACTTCTTATGTTACATTTTTACACTTCATGGGCCTGGTACTGACTGTGTAATGTCTCCACCTTTCTGACTTTTTTTCCTACATCGTGTTATTTTTGCATATTTATCATAAGAAAGTATAATTACTTTTTGATTTTCAGATCATTGTAAACATCACAGTTGAGGCATACTTCTTCACTGTCAAAGCTCAGAATTAAAATTGAATGAGAGTTGCTTTCTCAAGTTGCAAACTAAGATTCCTTTGCACCTTCACAATCTCAACTGTTTTCTCCCTCTTGGTAAAAAATAAGAATACATCCTCTTATGTCCTTTCTCTATTTTCCCTTTCACAAACTTATCCCCTGACCAAAAATCTGCACTGTGTTTCTCAAAATGTAGTTACTAGGAGGAGATCTACCTGCCTGGAACCACTGGGTAAGTTTCATTTGTGAAGACAAGTTCTGCAGTTAACTGTGCTAGTCCCAGGGCAGTGCTGGAGAGGAGTCAAGTCTACAGCATGACTACAGCATGCAATATTGGTAGATTTAGGATTCAGGTAATATCAAGGAGCTAATATTCTGCAAGCTTAATTTATATCATGCAACATCTGCTGTCCATAGATGTGAGTTCTTTAGCAAAGGGTAGACCAGAATGGAGGAAAAAGTGATAGAAAGGGAACTATAATGGTGGAATATAAATGTTTAATTGGTAACAGCATGAACTGTTAAAATCATTATCTTCAGGAACTATGAAAGGAAGAATATTTCAGTCAAGGAGTATGTCACAAAAATTTTGACTAGTGCACCTTAGAAATTAAAGTTTTGAAACAAATAAGGGTAATCTATGGATAGATGGAAGATACTGAGAGTCTGAATGCAGAGTACTACTGGTTTATTAATGAAGTCATTTTTTAAACAGCCTTTAAATATTTTCTGTTTTCAGCTCCTTAGCAGTTTTTAGTTTGAAGTCCCACCTTTGGGGGTTTATTGCTCTTTTACTTCTATTTAAGGGCTTCTTGGACTGTATGCATTGCTTCTATTACTATTAGTGGGTTAATCCATATTTCTCTGTAAAGAATCCTATGTGGACTGAAGGCTGAACTCTCAGTGTGAAGTCTGTGTCTCTGTAGCTGAAGGAAACTTGCATTCAATTTGGACTTTCTAAGTATAACTTCAACTGTAATTTTTACTTTTTTCTTTTCTTCTAATTTTAATTTTCAAATCATTCACTTTTCTCATTTTTCTCATAATTATTTCTTTCATTGAATTGTACTTCACAGGCTGTGTTACAAGTTTGGAAAGAAAAGTTTCTCAAAAGTTTTTCTCAGTTTTGTGAAATGGATGAATACATGGGCTGAGAGCTTATTTATAAGCTAACATTATTCAAATAGAATTTTTTTTTTTGTCTGGTTAATATTCCCTTAGGGTTTGATCTTGTTGCTTTTGCTATCTATGAGAAATCTTCCATAAAGTTAAAGGTGTGTGGAATCAGGTGTTAAAAAAAATTATATTGAAACATGACATAATTATAAATGCTAGTAAAATTTTCAGAGGTGATCTTTCAATGGCCCTAAGAATTGAGGGCTGATCCATACCAAGATGTGGTTTCTTAAAAAAGGTAATTTACTCAATCCCCACTTGTTCCCCAGCTTTCTGAAAGTTACAAAGAGAAGTGTAGAGCACTCCTCAGGAAACTCATGCATTCAGGATCGATAGCTTTTTATGGAGCATATACAATTGGTTAAACTCCAGCACACATTCAGGAGTTTTCTATGTGTACCTTGAGCCAGCTCAAGTCCTAGTGCTGAGGTGGACACTGACAGCGGCCTGCCTTCAGGCTGGATAAAGACCTGAGTATGCACAAGGAAACCTACACCAGCAAAGAGGGAGACATCATATCTTGTCCATTATCATGAAGGAGGCAAGACTCCAGAGTATAACTGGCAACAGACACAAACATATAACAGAAGGTTAAAGCAGTGGTTTTTTTTGTTTTTTTTTTTTTAAACCTTTTGTGGATTCTAATATGTGCAGTCTGTTAACATTCCTGGTGGCTTCTGAAATGTGTACTTATTTCTGATAAGAGTTACTATACAGAATGCTTATTATTTCAGGCATTTTTACTTTTTAGGAGTAATTTAGTAGTACTTCTCTTGCATATCAAAGCACTTCATAAATGGGAATAGACTAATTCATCATTATTCACGCATCAAAGTTTGGGTAAAAAGGGACAGCACAACTAGAACTTAGTTGTCAGATGAGTATGTGAAGGTAGTGTAGGAAAATATCACTGTGCTCCTTTACTGGTTATCATTCAAGGATATAGGAAAAAATCTTAAACCTTCCTGGGATGAACCACTGGTATGAACCACTGTAAGAGCCAAAATACAGATAAAGAATTTTATTTTCCCGTAACTGACAGTTCAATCCAAATTAACATCTTGGCCAAATGTTCAGCTAACATCAATCATTATAGCTTCCTCAAAGTCAATTTACACCACCTTATTGTAGATGAAGATAGCTGTAGGATATCATATAGATAAAAGGCACACTGATATGAAAAGTTCTTTCACCATATCAGGCTGGTCAAAACATAAGGAAATGTTTTCTACAAACAGAATAGCTTCTTGACCAATAAACATTGTTAAGAAATTCATTGCCATAAAAAGACATCAGTTATAAAACTTTTTTTTTCTTTTAATTTAAATTACTTCTATAACATTTTTTAAAACCTTTCTTTTGGTTTCGTAATGTTGCAATGAATTGCGGCCATAGGGTTCTTGTGCTCAGCTGTCTTTGTTCCCCTAAACTGAAAACTCTGAAACATTGGTTAAGAGCTCATTAAATAAAGAAATTTAAGAAAACATATTATTAAATTTAATTTCTATGAGATATTCCTGTGGCATTTGACACTTTAAAAGTATCAGGAGTTATGGAGAACAAAAACTTTAAACCCCTCTAATTGCTTCTGCTGGGTCTGATGGAGTAAGGATTAATTATTTGGACACACACAGTGCAAAACATCTATCCATCCTGAGTAACCAGAAAGTTACAGAAGAATATATTTAACATTAAGAAACAAAACTCAAGTGGGAAAAATATCTCTAATCATAAGCAGCATTAACTACATTGGCAGTGTCATTGTCATCAGATTCTATGATTTCAAAGGGCAAACACACACAAATACTAATATCATTTGCATCTTAACATCTTAACATGTGACTATCCAAAGATGTTCTTTTTTTCTGCCATAGACTATAAGAAGCAAGAATTAGTACTTTGGCTGCCAGTAAAAAAAAAAAAAAAAAAAAGGAACGCTTTATGACTTGTTGACTCCACTGTATTTATGCTCTTACTTAAAGTTGAAGTTAAGCACATGCCTCAATATCTGAAAAATTAGTAATATATTTTTAAAGAAATAAGTATTTATTTCAGCAAAAATAACATTTTCTAAATTTCCATTCGTAGCCAGTTATTTGCTGCAAATGTAAATCTAATGTGACATTTTGAGTATAGTACTTAAATTAAAAGTTTGTGGCCAATAATCATTGCCCAGATTACTAATACTAGATATTAGTTTAATTTTCTACAATTTCAGGAAAATGTCAATCCAGCAGTATTGTGGTCTGCAACCATCCTAATATTTATGCGCTCCCCAATTTTTAGCAGACTATTATTTTTTCCCCCCAAAAAGTGAGTTAATCTTGCTTATTTGCTTCAAAATATTAATGCTAATTTTCTTTGCCAGTTAATTTGGAGGTAGAAAACCTAACTTGGGCTCAGTCTCCCTTGTTTTATAATTTAATACCAATATTACTTACGTTATTAGTTTTACTGGTAAATCAAGGAGCAAGTTGCCAGAATCCAGCTGTGACCCCAGGGCAGGAACTTTCTGCCGGCTGTCACCTTCTGACAGTTCGGGCTGTTAATTACCTCCAACGGTTGGAGCACAAGCACCTCTCTGTCTGCCAGCTGGCAGACTCAGCCTCAAACTGGCAGCCTGAGAAGATTTAAAACTTGTAACAAAAGGCTGCTATGTAAACAGTTTATTGTATAATACACAATGGCAGCAGTAGACCCACATCAGGAATCAAAGGTAGCCTCTGCACTCATGAGTAGTTGAGACTGGAAATGATGCAAGCCCTTGTTTGCCTCTTTCCATCAGCCAGTGGACAAAACCTGAAGCCCAAAGTGAAACTCAGGACCAGCCAAAGCTTTGCAAACTCCGACTACTTGAATCTAGAGATCTGAATTGTGGAGGTACCATTGAACTACACTGATTACTTCACCACATGAAAATACTAAAGCAACACTTTTATTGCCTGATGACATATCAGTCACCAGTCAAGAGAAATTACAAAAATCATTATTGTTTTTTCCTTTTTGGAAAAAAAAATGCAGACTCCGTGAGTGTGTTTTCAGGACCCTGCAACTCCTTAAAGCAGCACAAATGTCCTCTGGAGCTTTAGCTGACATACACCAAGGAAAGAGCTCATGATTATACCATGACTATACATGGGCATTTCCAAGAAGTGGCTTGTATTTGAGCTTCTGGACCTTTATTTCAGGTCTTTGTTTGACAACCACTGACGTCTGGAAAACAGAACCACCAATTTCTCCTAAGGACAGGTCAGAAAAGGTACCCAAAACATTTTGTAAGCTGCAGCTGATTGTTTAGGGCACTTGCTGAGAGGAAGAGCTGGACTACTGTCTACCCCAGCCTTAAGAATGTTCAAGTCCCCATCTCTCCTTTGTTTGGAGAATGGCCTGATAATCTCCAGGTGAGCATGGGCTGCTGGAGACCTAGAATTGCAAAACTGATGAAATCCAACAGGGAGGTATTCTGGATTTGATCCTTATTCTCTGGAATGCTTATGTATTTTATGTGTTTGCTGTTAGCTGTAATAAGCACAGGGTTTCTATATCAGAAATTTACAGAATTTTACAGTTCTGAGGTAGAACTGATGGTAAAACCATGAATTATTCCACAATTTCCAATTATGTATATATACATTTGAAGCAAATGCAAATATGTAAGGTATATACTCTGCTATTAGGTCTGTATATCCAACTGGGGAGTGTTCAGACATCTGCTATATGTTTATCATATGTAGGTAAAGGATGTTAACACTGGGGATAAGCAAGATCTTCCTGAGGCCTTTAAATGATATCATTAGAACAGCTGAAATAATTCTTTAAGTGTAAGAAGTAAATGAAGTAGTAAACTGCGTTTTGTGATAGGAAGTTGAAAAAGATGTTTGTAACAAAATGATTGCTGTGGAAATATTTTTGAGTGATCATTATAAGACATCCCTTGTCTCTGTCTCACTAAGTTTTCACTCAGAGTCTAAGTAATCCATTCATACCTTGGTATAAATATTATTTCTTACATGGAAATGATTTTTTTTGTCAGTGATATGTTTTCCATAGATGTCAAAATGTTGTTTATTAAATTTATTCTAAGAAGTATGGCAGTTTATCTCCTTTGAAATTACTTTTAGAGAAAATTAACAAATCTCATTTTATAGAAAAAAAGTTACTATTGAACCAGCAAGACCTAGGGATTTCTATAGTGGAAGTCAGCCTGAGTTCCCTGACAGTTACAGTCCCCACTGCTTTCAATCATCTTTTAGATAAACTTCAGTTAAAGTACAATTTGCTTTTGAACATTTTTCAGATCAGGCATGGGAAGAGCTCTACGTCCTCCATCCCTTGCAGAAAAGGGGAAGCCAGAATAAACATTTCAGGAAAAGTGGATGTGCTGCAAAAATTAGCAATAGTAGCCCAGGAACAACCTGAGTGGTCTGCTGACTTCCAAATGAGTCTGTGCCTTCTAGGCCAGAGACGTCCAAAACATTTTTGTAAATGAAACATTTGCAAGTGTCTTTTGTATCACTCTGGAACATGCAATTTCGTACCTATACTTGCAATTTCTATGTTCCTAACTGTCATTTCAAAGCTACAAGGTTAATGATGATTAATCTCACAATATCTATTTAGACCAAATGGCTCCTGAGGTAGGATGTACCAAATTCTGGTGTTGACTGCAATGGAGCTTCCCAGGATCCACTGGTACAGACCTGAGCAAAGTTTGGTCCTGTGGCTTAAATTCATAATTTTGAAGGATTTTTAAAATGTATGTACATTCTGAAGTTTGAAATTACATGTATAAGCAAGACAAAAACAACTTTAAGTCACTGTTCTCTGTGATTTATATGTATTAACTACTACCTATAAATTATTTGCACATTAGCATTGCAGGATGTTTTTCGAATGACGCCCTGAAATATAGTCACTTACTGATATAAAGAAAGCTTGTCTTTCCCACCAGCTGAGCTAAAGCAAGGGCCATTTCTTGCCACTCCCCTCGCTAAAACTGGGGCAAACCTTCTGACAGTTCCCACTGCTGCAGACAGTCCCCTCTCTCATAGTTAACTGCTTCGCTGCTGGCCCAGCAGCCGCAGCTGCCCCGCGTTGCCACATCACACTGATGCGTCCTTGAAGCTGAGGAAATGTCAGCAGGACATACCTGGTATGTATCAACAGCAGCCAAGCTATCAGATAACTGACTGGAGCAAAGGCATTTCAAAGCAATTTTATAGAAATTTCTACTTTTTTTTTTTTTCCACAGATCAGAAGCACCCTAATAGTATTACTCTTTTTCTCTCATTTGAGTAAACCTCAGTTTTACTTGGCATTCATAATAGCAAACAGAGATATGTCAGAGTGGGTCTTTTTACCAATTTGTTTTCTAGAAAGGAGATTTTTTTTAGCAAATCTATTATTTTCTAGACAATTTTCCTGCAATAATTATTAAAACAATATCTTTTGTTTGAAGATTTTTTTTTAATTCCCTCCTTCTTCCCAAAAATGCATTTAATTTGATTTTCTAGTAGAATATTTGCATTTTTAGAGTCACTTGGCCTGTTTCATTATTTCATTGGAAAGCTGAGATTAATTTATTCATTACATTTTTTTACGTATACTTTAAAAAAAAATAATGAAAGAGACCAGATATCATAATTTATTTCATTAAAACAGGGCTAGGTTTTTAATTGGTTGTGGTATTTGAAGCCTTTATAGTTGCTTAAAATTTCAATTTTTCACATTTTCATTCCCAGAATTTATTTTATGTTTACTTATTTATTTATTATTGCTTTATTAATGGCAACCTTCATCTCCATCTTTTGGCCCTCTGCTCCTATAGACTGTATATTTGCACAAAAAAAAAATGATAATACTCTTTCACTCTGATAGCAGAGACAGTGTGGCTAATTTTATGTGCCACAAGTAGTCCCTCTGAACTCAATTGCTTCCCTGAAATTAATCACAGCAATCCTAGCTCCACTAAGTTGTCGGTACAGTGTGTGTGTCCTTGCGCTCACTGTCTGAAGCGCATCACAGCTTGCTGCGTGGCAGCCCCACTATGCAAGACTTGCACCCTGACGGGCTGGTCTGATGAAGACATAAAATTCTGCACTGGGGATTGGAGGAGATGTGGCCTATGGGAGAGGGATGCCTTTGTTTCCCTTCATTTTGTGATTTCTAGCACCATAGAGAAGAGGGAAGTGGAAGAGAGGGAGGTTCAGGAGGAAGAAGCATTACTCAGACTTTGATCTAATCCAGGTGAAGCTTGTCTGACCCAGGCAGAGCAGATCAAAGCAAGAAGCCAGAATGCAGAGCACTTGAGTATTTCACGACTAGAAAATACTGCCACAAAAGTGCCCCTTTTTTATTTTGAAAATGTGCTTACTTTACATATAACCTGTCATGGCACTTATTACTAATACCAGATGATCATAAACTATTGATTATTTTATACACCTCCTTCACGAAGGCATTAGCTCTATAGTATCTCAGAATTCAAAACAAAACAAAAACAAAACAACAACAACAAAAAACTGTGAGTGGTACATATAGAGTGCAATAAAGCCAGCAGAAAATAAATGATAATTAATTACACATCTATTTTATTTCTAAGATTATTTTTGTTTAAAGAGAGACTAATTTTAAATCTGCAGTAAACCAGTGATGAGTGGAAGACTTCCTTTGATTGTTAGTAAGCCCCAACATTGTCATAATAATTCAGCCCTTTTTTAAAGGTTGTTAGCTCTTGTAATCAGCAAATCAGAAGCTGCAAACAAGCTGATGTATTGCCATCTTCTTAAATTTGCAGCACTGAGTACTCTTTAGAAAACAGAACAGTATAACTGAATAAGGCCTGAATCCTAAACAGTGTATATAGGTTATACTAAGCCATGTACTGAATGTTTTATAGCCATAATTAGATTACTTTTTGCCCCAAAGGGACCTCTAGTAAGGGCTTATCCTTGTGGCTACCTTGCTGTCCTGTGAGTGGTCCCACTGATCTTTGTGGAGCTGATGGGGTTTTCTCACAGTGCTTGCACATCTCACATGGGACATGCCCGCCCTCAGGGGTAGTTTCAGCCCTTGCTGAAAAGTCGTGGTAGTCTTGGCTGTGTAGCTTGCTGATTATTTCTGTTGTGCCTCAGGTACCTGCAGCAGGCTGAAGGCTGGCTCCTCTGTCAGAGAGAAGGGTGCCATCTACTGAGGCAGTGATATGCTTCTTGCCGTGCACATGCTGCTCCTGGAAACCTCTCAGTTCTGCACCAATCTGGAAAGAGACTAAATAAGACTAGATATAAGACTAATAAGACTAAAATAAATCCAGCAATTTAATGAAACTCATAAAAAAGAGCATTTGAGGCAGAGCTGCTTTTGTTCAAATTAATATCTTACTCCATTTGCTGTGCACTAAGTAAAAACAAGTAGCTTTATCATGAACAGCAATCTGATGCAAAAGATGTTTTTGGCACATATGTTTTAAAATAGCAAATTTCGTGATAAAAACCTACCATCTACACTCCTACAGGATGGGTTGAATTAAACTGTTATCCTACAGGCTTCTCAGTTGTTAGCCCTGAGTTTATTCTGCGTTGTTTTATGGAAACTGAAGTTTCTGAAGCCTTTGTTAAAATACAGTTCATGCTGATGGTTATACAGTGAATTATCATTTTATGCCATGCTTGAAACCTCAAATCCATATCCTGAAAACAGATTAAAGAACTATTTCTGCTAATACTTTTATCCAATACTACAAAATCCATCATTGTGGCATTTTGTATAATGAGGGCCACAAATAATCTTTGTAATCACAGCACATTTTCCTCTTGTAAGAACATTCTTGAAAGTTGTCTTCTGAGTACTTTGGTCAGTATGTTTGCTTCAAAAGCCAGATCTGTATTTTGCAGAACAGACTCATTTCATTATCTGTTGGTATCTGTCTTCTTTAATGAGAAAAGGGCACTAAAGACACTGGAGAGACAGAGCAAATACCTTTATATGAGACTGTGAGTAAATCACAGCCTGTGTGTAAGCCCAACACATGCTTTCTGTTCATAAACCACAGGGGAGTGTACTAATCATGCATTTTTACTGCAGCTCTATGTATCCAAACATTTGACCAGGTAAAATTATTAGAGATGTCAGGGAAAAAGATATATTTGCTGTTCTTACTTTCACCTCATCTTAGAACATAAAACCCTGTAAATAAAAGCTAATCTTGGCAAATCATGCTGAAAAAGTCAAAATGAAGTTGTCAAAGTAATAAACAGTCCAATACAGCTGACAGATTTCTTTGTTACAAAATAATATACACATATGTCAGCTGTAAAAAAAAAATAGGCTAAGACCTTAATGTACTGTTTTTGAAACAACAGGTTTGGAAAGTTCTTTTTCTTGGGATCTTATACTACTGAGCTATGGTAAAGTTGAAAGGAAATTGTTGATGTCTTTTTTCTTAAACATTTTTCATCAGTCTACCCTGATCTAGCTATTTATTGAAGTCTAATAGATACCAAAAGCAGAGGGGAACATTAGCCAGTAGTTTCACTGGCTTTGGGGGATTTATTTACTTTTTTTTTCATTTACCAGTGATTTACAATTGTGATTGGAAACTATTCAAGCTTATGCTGTTTGCGTCTTTGTCATTCTCACCACCAGATTATGAAATAAGTGTAGATTTTCAAATGCAGATGTAAATGCCATGACTGTGTTTGTTATCAAGAAGTATTTATGGCAGAACAAATTGTTCTCTGATGTTTTTTGGACAGATTTTACAATCAACAGGTTAGGCTAACAGGAGTTGTGAATTATATCTAAAAGGCATTTATAAACAAGAGCCAAATTTATGCATGCAAGAGAATACTGAGAAGTTTGAATAACACTGTCAACATGTCTGATGCCAATACAATTCTGTCTTCTTCTCTTTTAGTAACTCACTAGCAGGATTCTGTTTTCAAGATAGTTTATTTCCTAACCAGGTATGTGTATATTGATTTAAGTTTCCAAATAAAACAAATCTGCATAGTTGTTATTCCAGAGGTCACTTGCTTGTAAAAGATTATTTTGTTCTGATCTTCCTAGGGTATTGTCACTTCTTCGATGCAGCAATAAAATATTCAAAATATTTCAAGCTAGCTCATGTTTCTGAATAAGTGCCTGGAGATTACCAATTTAATTTAGAAGCAGTATGGCTTAAGTGTTTCTTGGTGTTTGATATCATCACCTATGATTTTGCATTAGGTGACTGAAAGAGTTAAGAAAGCTAAAATTAAGTGTATTTTTTGTCTTTTCCATGCTTATTTTATTATTATGGTAGTTTACAGAGTTTCTGAGCTCACCAAGACCCTATTGTGAGTGGCGCTAGACAGCAATGCAACACTGGCTGTACTTATTCAAAAGGTACTGTGTCATCATTTGTGTTCTTTTAACACAGCCTGCACTGAAATTATGAAGGGTCATCACAGATTTAACGCAGTCTGTCTGGGCTGCCTCTAGTGAAAGACATCAAGAAGTCATAGGCATGCTATTACCAAATGATATTTTTAATGAATCGCAATAAAGTTGTCAATAAGCAGGAACTAATCAAGATAACACTGCCCTCACTTTTCCTAGTTAAATGTGAACAATATACATTGTGAACTTTGTGGCCTATTGCATGTATAGAGGGCTATGAATCATGAACTCTGGTATTTTAACTCTGGTTTTTATATTCAGTCATTGTTTGGCTTTGGGCACAGAACTGAGGCACTCCATACTTTACTTTTTGTATATTTAAGAAAAGGGAGAGATGGCAACAGCATACTTACCCACCTCCCCTTTTAAGGGATGATCAGTTAATGCCGCTACAACACTTTGAAGATAGGCTTTCCAGAACTTAAATGTGATTAGACGTTTATACAGATAATAAAACATCCATACTTACCTAGGATAAGATACAGGGGATTTAAAATATTCAAGCCTCCTGGCATAACTAACTGCTTGAGATTAGGAGGGAAACTTCTCCTGTAGGCAGATTATTACTCAGAGTATTACATTTGGTGGTTATAGGGTAGCGTGCGTATTCCTTTGAAGCAGCACACACTGGCTGGAGCAGGATCTGAGGTTAAACAAACTGCTAGTCTCAGTGAGAATGGCAGGTCTTCATTTTCAGCCTAGATCCTGCCTGTCTGGTGGAGATGAGCCCTCTTGCTTCTCCATGCATCAGTAAGTCTCATAACATACCTCGTTATAGCTACAACAACATACCTCGCTATAGCTACACTAGGCTAGGACATGTCCCGCCCTGCCCAGCCCTTAGGCATTTCTGTATTTCATATTTGTTATATGAAATTTTCAAGCTTGTGGTTCTGGTTTGGTTCAGTGGACATCATTCAAATAAGAAGATCCTTACTAATTAAAAACTATTAAGGAACTCCAGGTGCCTTTGACTGTGCTTGGTTAGAGGGCAATTAAATCAGTAATTGTGCTGATGGATTTGAGGTTGGGTTGTTTCCACTGACAGCGCCAGAGCTGAGTATCCTCCTGATACAGCCAAACTACCTCCCAACCTTTGTCCTCCCATTGCAGGGGCTGGGGTGGGGGAAGCATGTTGGCAGAGAAGATGCTGGGTGACCCTGAGTCACTCCATGCAATGCCTGTGAGCGGGTCTCTTGCCATACTGGTGCTGGAGTAGGCATTGGAGAATCTGTTTCAAAGTATTCAGAGTATTCAAAGTGCTGAGATGTACTGAAAGAGTAGAACTGCTGCCAGAATAAAGTCCTCTGTTGGAATATTTCTAGCAAAAGCAAAAATAAAGCATTAGATATGGGCTTACAACTTATAAATAAGAATATTCTTCCTGGAGAAAATGAAGTTTGCACCTTTGCCCTTGTTTGAACCTTTGCCACAAAACAACATGCAGTATGTGTGTGGTATTTGTGCATGTGTTTGTGTAACAACTAGCTTAAATTCAGGCCTGATTATTTTTTTAAACTTGCTTATCAGACAGTATGTCTCATTTAATTGCTATTCAGCCCATAGTTTGTATTTTACTGTCTTATTATATTTTTCAAGTTCAATGGATATTTCTCTTTCTTCACCATTTTTTTCCTTTCTTTGTATACTTTTTTATATATAGATACATTCATGCACACGGAGAGAGAAAAATAATTGCTTATGAGAAATCTTGAAACCCTTTCACTTCTCTAAACAGCAGGAGATTTACATGTATAAGTAGGGAACCAGCGGCAGGGAGGAAGAACTCTAGCACACGACAGCAGTGAAGTTATAAAGATTAATTTTTTGGTTCTTTTATCTAGTAAACATCCTAATGATCAACATCAAAGGCTGGAGAAGAGAAGACGTTCTTCTCTCTTGTACCAGACTGAAAAAGAGTGGGCTCTTTTACATCTCATATGGGAGATATGAGGAGCCTTTGAATGGATCATTGCTTTTTATGAGTAGTAATGAGGTGAGAAGTATTCTAGTGTGTGGCACAGGCCTTCATTAAAAGCGTGAAACAGAATGGCTTATGGTTAAAAGGAGTAATTTGTTCTAACATACTTGCTAAATTGTGCTGTAACCATGCCAGGTCACTGGACTACATTTTCCATAGGATTCCCGAATGCATTTGTGTGTAATTATTCTGCCTGTGCAGAGTTCAGGGATTTTTTCCAATGGCTTGTGCTAACTAGTTGACAACACTCATTCCTCTACTGGAAACTTGTCTAAATGCTGTATTTTAAGAGTTGTGGAAGAGCCCAGATTCTGTTACTTGAGCCTATATTTCCTCACAAGAATACAAGAATAAGCAAAACAACATGAAATCAGTGTAACTGATCTGAAGGTCTTCCTAACATGACAAAAAAAAAAAAAAAAAAAAGGCAGAAAAACATTCCTACAGTCTCCTTCCCAGGTCTACCAGGTTTTTGGCTCCATGCAAACCAAAGGCAACTGAGTTGCTGTACCTTGCTCTCAATTACAGCAGTGCTATGTTTGAGCATCCTGACTCCCTAAAGTGCTGTTCAGCTGCTGCTTTCATTGCTGTCAATGTTAAACAGTGATGGTCGTCACTTTAGAATATCAGCCACTTGTACCCTGGTGCTGCTGAGAAACAAGATAATAATTAAGCAGCAGTAAAGATAACACCATGCACAAATGCTTCTCCAAGTTCTCATTCCTGCCATGCTTTACGAGAGGACACTTAAGTTATATGTGCAGCATAAAATTCTGCCTGGGTAACTTTTTTTTGGAACAGGGAAAGAGGTATGGCCCCTGGAAACCACACTCGTGAACTGTGAGAGACTGGAATAAATTATACTGGCAAAGGAATAGTTTTTCCAGTGCAGGTTATATGCACAATAGGAATCCTTTTGTCAGCAAAACACTCCGAGCATCTAGATCTGACCTTTAGGCATTAAAAACACGCAATCTGCTCAGGATTATACGTCCAGCCAGTGGCAGAATAAGGAAGAGAATGCAGACTACAGACTTTTCCCTGCTCCAGTCACCGCACCACAGGGCCTTCCAGCTCTGTAAACATGTTTCTGTTCCCAGCACTAAAAGAGAAATTGACTTTAATCCCTTCCATGCAAAGAAATAGCAGGTCTGAGTCTTAAATCTGATCCAAGTAGAAGTAACAGCTGATCGGGAGATTTTCATTGGAGCTTCTGTAACAGGAAGTGCTAATTCATCTAAATGAAAAAATGCAGAAATGTTCAGCTGCAGTTTATGTCTTTCAAAACCAAAAGAAGTGAAACAAAATCAAAATGGACAATATATCCAATATATCACTATCACTTTTTTGTCCTCTTTTTAGGTCTCTTGTACAGAAGAAACATTGACAAATCACAATACCTAAAAGGAATTAGAACAAAACAAAACAAAACACAAAACAAATCTTACCAAAATGTTTTAATTAAGCCAAGCTTTTGTTTGGAATGCACATAGATGAAAATTTATGAGATTCCAACTTTTTGCCCTGAGTCAGATCAGGAAAATGTTTGAAATCTCAGAGCCATTTCATTCTAGCTTTGAACTAAGGGAAGGAAGATTGTGTGTGCGTGCGTGTATGTGTGTGTGTGTGTGTTTGGCAGCAATTAAAATATGAGAGTTGTGCTTAGAGCCATATGCTTCCTCAGAAACTGATAAAAGTAGCATGTGTATAACTGCTGGAGAATTTGCCCCATAATTTTAAGACAGCTGAGTTAAGCACAGTTGTTTCTTTAAACCAGCTTACTATCTCTTCCTTTACAAATCATGACAGACTAGTCTGCTTTAACCCATTTAGATGAATGAAAAAAAAAATGAGAATTTTGTGAAGAACATATGAAACCTAGTCTGGTTGCCATTCATCTTCTGAGTGTTAATCACTTAGAAAACTGAGAAGTAGAAAGAATTAATTTCTTACTATATTTTTCCAGCTGGATTGTGAAATATAGAAAATTTCAATGTTTTATGTTCATCAGTAATTGCTCAGCTCATTCCTCAGAACTGTATTAACAAAGATTTATTTTAAAATGCTAATAACAGTGATTTGACTTACATATTTCAATGCTGTAAAAAAAAAAGTATAATTAAGCAGAGCACAGCCTGCTTTACTTAGTTAGCCACTCCCCCCAAAATGTATGTATATATATGTGCATATATTTATTTATAGAGTATGTCTACTACTACATGTACAAAACCTACACAGTTTGAACAAGCAACAAACTACAATGTCCTTCTCCTATACATTAGGTAATTTTTCTAGTTTTTCAAGCAGAGAGGCTGTGACAGGACAAAGACTGGGTAGTATGTTAATAGACATCTGGAAATTGTAAGGGAATTGAATATATTCTCTTCGTAAGTACAAAGGAGGAAACTCATGCAAAGTTATCTGTGCTTTTACAAACAACTGGGTGAACTCAGGTTGTTGTGTAGGTTTCAAAGGCTGCCTCTGACAAATACATGCTACTTGTTTATTGAGAAGATCTGACTGTCCTGGCATTGAAAGATCTGCATGGGATGCATAACAAGATAAATACGCCTTCACACCAGATTAATTAGAAAGCTTATATTCATACACTAAAGTTATGGTATTAATAGAAATTGTCACTTGTCATGTGTTATGAATCAGAACTTTTAAAATATATATTGACACTGATGCATTCTCTGTGGTTATAAATCATGTTTAAAATAAGATTTTTAATTTTTATTGATGCTGCAGAATTTAGGTCTGCAAAGCCAGCTTTTCTTTTAATCTGACCACCTTGCAAACTACATAGTTTGTGTGACAATTAAAGTGCATCGTAAACTAAAACTGATGAATATAACGTTACTAAGTTGCCAGCATTGCCTGTCCTTCCCCTTTCTCCTGCTTTGAAACAAGTTGTTTAAATAGTTTATTCTGTGGGTAATTATTTAATTGCTAATTGTTTAAAAAGAGAAGAAAATAAAGCTGAGTAAATCAAAACTTGAGGCTGCTTGGGAAACAAGCAAATACTATACTCCATACTGGCTACCAGCAGACTACCACATATCTACTCCATAGATATGGCTACCACAGTTTGCAGCTATGGAGCTAAGTTTATCCATGGAAGATATCAAGATCTAGCTAATGGTGGTCACAATCCTCCCCAGATCTTCCAGACAATGTTCCAATACATTTTTGTTTTACAGATACTAAGGTTTTAAAGTTTGCAAAGGACTCTCAGATACTGATAAAAGGACTGAAAATGTTGGTATTAATGCCCTCTAAATAATAAAATTAATTTAAAAAGCAGGAATACAAGCATTATAAAAAGTGTCAGTCATGCCCTTTGCCTCAGTTTCTCTTTGCAATGTGTGCAGTTCTCAGCAGTTTTCTGTATCCAAGTTTCACAGTTCAAATGACTTGACAGTAGTCAAATCCCTTATTAACAGGCAATCTGAAAAAGTATCGTTGCCTTTATGTGGCTGCTTCATCCAATAATGTTCTAAACAACTCCAAACATCTCTTGATTAATCTTGAGCTAAATTATCTTCAAAGTTTTGTCCACGTATTTTTTGCCTCATGGGACATAATAGGGATAATAATAATAATAAAAAAGCAGTATGAGAAGGGAAACAAGTTTACAGTGAGTCTAGGCTTCTTGCTATGTCAAGGTCTCTTTATCCACATATATTTGTAGAGCATTACACAGTCAAAGAACATATATGTCCACTACATTTTTTTTTCAGACATTTCCTTTTTATAACCCAAATCCTGCTGCTTTTTTCATGTCACGAGTCCTGTGTGTCAGCCAGCAACAATCCAGCATTCATGAAGAAATTATACAAGGCAGAGATATAAATCCCATTCATCCCTCTAATTTTGTACAGGACTGGATTTCTAACTCATGTAACTTTTTGCCCTGTTCAGATTTCTGATGAAGACAATGCTATTCTTTAAGGTGCCTGATCACATACTTCTGCTGAAAGTTTTATTTGCCTTCTTCCCGTACCTCTTGCCTTCAGACCCTGAGAAAATCTTCAGCTGGCAGACCAGGCTCCAGTCAGGCCTTCCAGGGCTGCCTTTTGGGCCTCAGTGCTGTGTCATGACTCCTGCATGGAGCCACAGTCTTGCTTTGCGTTAATGTCCACACATTGGCAGAATCTTTGATTTACTCACTCAAAGTTTCCCTGCCTTCTGAAAGTCCTGAGTATGTGATGAAATGTCCAGTTTACCAGAACAGCTCTCTGCAGATATAACCAAATTTGCATATTCATATTGGATGAAAAGTTTTATATCTTGCTCTTGTCCTTCAAGGTGTGTGTAGCAAATCTCATCCAAGCTAAGAGTCATGCAAGTGTGGCACTATATGCAGTTCAGCAATCCCCTATGATTAGCTGTTGTGCCTTTACGAACCTTAATGACCTGCTGAGACAGCAGGAGGAAAGGATAAGGGGACACAGTAAGAATTAGCACACTGTGGTTTCAACCATAAATAGGTTATCGCTATCCTGTACTAAACTTTTCTTTTCGGACCTTATAAATCTTGTTTGGAATAAAGAAATTCCTTCCATCACTTCTGGAAAAGCTGAAAGTCTATCCTGTGGAATAATAGCATGTTTCTCTATTAAATGTAGGATTAAGCCTAAGCCTGTTGCTGAGTACTCAGAGGTGCCAGAGGCTAGGTTTGGGTAGACAACGGAAAGCAGCAGTCTCTTTGTCCAACCTACCCAGTGGGAGAGACCTCAGCTGTCCAGAATGGAAGCTGCAGGTCAGTACATCTGCTTGTCTTCTGTACTTAGAAATACAGTTAAAGGAAACAAAACTCCGTGACTTCACCTTTGGATTAGTACTGAAATTTTGCCTGTGTGTTATTCCCCTAATTACAATTCCCAAATTGTGGAGTGCAATGAGAAAAATAAGTTATGCTGCTAACTACAAGTGTGAAATGGAAATGTAGCTACAAGAAATTGAATTATTTCCAGAAAGAATAATTTTCCAAAGCTATTGTTCATTTAACAAATACAAGAAAAATGTGACAGTCAATGAAAGGGAAAATTACTGCTGATCTTTTTTTTTTTTTTTTTTTTTCCAGGTCTTTTGTAATGTTTTATACCACTTTGCTGATCTGACCTAGAGCACAGCCATATAAAGAGTTGCATTGGCACAACTGAGCAGAAAATAAATTGGGGATGAGGTTGAGAGAGTCAGTGGATGAAATCAAGAAAAAATAGGAGCATCTTTTTCTCATTTTGCTGCCAAATAAATCATAATCTGGGACCAAACATTTGCTTTGTGTAGGTTTAGCTTTTTGTCCCAGGTTTACACACATTTCAAAATACCATGCAGGCAGAACCTGAGAAGAAAAGCAAGGCAGATTTCCTGGTAGTGATGGTATTGGACTAATTGTACCTGGTAGCAGCAGGGGAAAGTGGGTGTACAGGGCAGAATACTGAAATGTATGAAATACCACATAAAGTTTTGACCTACTGAAAGTGAAATGCATGGTCTGCTGCTTAAATTGTTATTTCCCATAAAAGCTGCACTATTCTGCTGTTTGCTACTATTTTCTTTTTAAATGTCTAGAAAAAAAAAAAATTATAAAAAAACAGTTAAGCCTGACCCTTCATCCTTAAGCTCCTACTTGTGTCTTTGAGATCCAGCACATATGGTACAGTATGTTACAACCAGCTGCTAATTGGGCTCCCTGTAAACAAGGCTATTAAGGTCAACTGAATCAAATGAGGACAGCTCAGTCTTTAAATTCAAGGGATGCATCCCTTTCAGTTGATTACACACATCTCCTTTTGCTGTTAATAAGAGTAAAATGGATTTACCCAGAAAGAATAGGCTCCTAGACAGATTTGTTATCGTTAATAACACTTCTAATATTACTACCACTTATACATTCATTTGAAACAGTATATCAGAAAGTGCAAAGCCCATTCCCCAAGTACTTAGGAACAAAAGTGTACCAACTTTGGATTATATAACGCCTGATTTAATCTTTTAGTTCCTGTCTTGGACTTTTTTTTCCAGCATATTTAGATAAAAATTAGAAAGCTAGAAATTATATTTTAGAATGTATAAGAATATTAGAAATCTTAGCCCTTGTGAGAATGAACATATTTCAAACTTTACTGTTTTAATCTTGTTGACTCTGAGATATAGTAACAGAGTAATACTTTTAGCACAAGTTTAGTGGATGTGAAACAAATCTTAGTAGAATCCATCAGCACTGTCTAATAACAAAAGTCTGTTAATCTACATGCAATCTTGACAGTGGCCATATAGTGCATTTGTTTTTCAGGCTGTTGTTTTGTGAACATCCTGCCAACAGAGAGCGAACCTCTCATACATCTTGAGAGTGACTGTCAAAGTCAACAGAAAATCTCCCATTGTTCCCAAATGTCTATATTAATAAACTGTGTAAACAAAACTTTTGTGGATACCTCACTTGGTCTGAAGCCTTATGGAACTGTTGCTGATTAAGGAGTCTCTTTACTTAGCATTTGTCTTTCACATTTATTTTTCAAAGTATTTCCGTAACAGGCCAATGTGACTGAAGTTTCCTGACCCTCTGCCAATCACAATATAACCTTCAAAGGGAAGAGATAACCTCCCACTGAAGTAAGCAACAAAGAAATGTTCTTTAGAAGAAAATCCAGTAAAATTCAAATAGGGAGTGCAAAACTGGAACTGTTTTTGAGAGCCAAATACTGAGATTAATTTAACTCTTTATCTGGTTAGTCCTGTAGTGAAGGGGCTGATTTAAATCAGAGTTCCACCTACCAAACCATGCTTCAGGGAGCAAAACCAGGGCGAGATAAGGCCTTCTGAGGCAGACTCTTTGAAAGGCAGTAAGAAGCAAAGATCTTTCACTCAGGACTGCTTGATGTTTATCAAATAGGAAGAGCTGAGATAAGCAGATCCTGGATTCCTGTTTTCATTAGATTTGAGTGAACAGTGAAATTCTGGTCCCTAGAGGTATTCTGATATACTGATATTTATTTTCATCCCAAATCACAATGAAATTTGAAATGTCACATTTTGTGGATTTTTTCATGATTTTTCATGATGGATCATTTTGACTGCATGTGCTTATAATTCTACATTGCCTCATAAGCATGGTGACCCAGATCCCTTGTGCCCAAACTCTTTTCATGGACAAGTTTTCTGGCTGAATGACATTTCTTGTCAGGCACTTGATGAATTGTATTTCAACCAAAGAAGTAATTCCAGAGAACAGGAAGTGCTACAGGAAGCACATCTCCTACAGGACCTGTGTCAGTGACATGTCCCCATTCATAACTTATAAGAAAAAAAAAAAAGAAGATAAAGTCCCACTGATATACTGATATAAGCAACCAAAACAGTGTTCTGCAGACGAAAATTCAGTTGATGGAAAATGAAAATACGTCAGATTTTTTTTTTGTTTGTGTTTCACAGAGAGAGTAATTTCTACTGAACATGGCCTCTTACCTGTGTCTTATGCCTAGATGACTAACAAAGGGATTCTGTCTAGCTGGTAAAAACTTAGATTATTTCAAGTGCTGTAGCCAAAAGTACTACCAAACAATCACTGCGTGGTTTGTCTGTTTTTAGCATTTATTTTTACTTTTTTTTTTTTTTTTTTTTTGGGAATGGCTTTCATGTCACTTCTTAGAAAGCCCATATTTTGGGCTGAAAGTAGAAAGCAGAAGTAGTCTTTGTTCCATGGTGGTCAAAACTCTTTTTTGTTGTTGTTATTGTTTAAATTCTGAAGGGAGACAACTCAGAATCAGGCTGTGGTTGGTATTTGCATAAAAGAGAGACAAGGGCAACTTTTCTGCATTTGAGTAACCTACAGGAGCATGTGTCTTCGTGTGAAATATGTGTCTGCAAACATTACTCATCCCCTCACTATCTTCTCTGAATGAAGGAGAATTAATTAGTCGTGCCTGTGAAATGCCACAAAAACACACCATTTTTAACCAGTGCCATCCCTGATCTACCAATATGAAACCAAAGATCCAGACACAACAGAACCAGCACTGTTGTCCTTCTTGCCTAATATTTGGTCTAGGTTTCTAAACAAGACACTGTGTTCCATTTTGAGAAGCAAGTGATATTTTATCTGTGTGGGTCCAGTGCTTTCTGAAGTCTGGAGGAGGAAGAATGGGGACAGACTAGGCAATAACAGTAGTTTAGAAGTTAGCCCATTGTGATCGTAGAATCATTATCATATGGATATTTTTTTTCAGTGGAAGTTAGTTGCCTTCATTTTGCACTTTAGAATTGGCAGTTAACTCAGTTTGTTTAAAAAAAAAAGTTTATCTACAAATGAATTTATTTACATTTACCAACTTTGGAGTGGGAAGGTTGTCTCATCCTCTAACAGACATTAACAAAGCAGATTTAACCTGAGGCAACAAATACAATGTTTTGACAAGTGCTTAAAATTTAACATTGTCCTTCATTATTTTCTTTGCCCAGCTTTCACCAAGGCCACTTAAAGTTCTGTTTTGGTACGAAAAGCAAGGAATATGGAAGGGGAAAAGGAGAATAAATCCCAGCTTGTATCTTTAAAGCTCTGGAATGGTGTAAATTATTACAGTGGTTTCACATTTTCATGGGATCAAGGCAACAACAGTAAGCTCATAAAACAGATACCACTAATTATGCAGAGGAGAAGTCATAAAGTCACTGGTGGAAGCATGTTTTATATTCATGAACACATCATTAAAATTTTAAGACGCACTATCAAATTCTACATTTTAATACTATACCCAACAGCATTAAACCCTCCCAACAAGAAAATCAGATTGTTTAATGATCATGTTTGTCACACAGGTTTTATATGTCTGCTCTTGAAGCAGATGTGGACTTTTCTGTTGCTGGACAGCTTTTATCACTGGATAATTAAAAATAATTTTATCCAAACTGCTTTATAGAAAAATAAATACCACAAAAAGAGAAGAAAATCACCAAAAATTTAGGAATGTTTACTTGCAGAAATATTTAAATTTATCCAATAACATAAATTTTTTTTTATAGTGTTGTCAATTTGTTTTTATTTGTCTTGTATTTTCTTTTTAATTAAAAAGTCATTTTAAAGTAAAAGGATAGGGATTCAGGCAGGCTACAACCCAGCATGCAAATGTTAGTTATTATAAAGGAATCTTTAAATTAAAAGTGGTTTTAACCTAGCCATTTAGATCAGAGAAAATCTAATAGGAGATATTTCAAGCTCAGCTGCTCAGCTGAATCTCTTGGAAGACCTAAAAGTGTCCTGAGTGACTTTCATTACAGTCATGAAGTGACTGAGACCACTGTGAAAAGGCGCATATGAATTTTAGGGAGCCAAACGATTTTATATAAGAAGAGGTGCAGCAGATGATAGATAGATGGATTCTTATCAAGATACAGACAGCAGAGGCAACCCTTTCAAAGTTAATTCTTGTAACAGCAAAGACTCCTCTTTGTGGGTTTGGACTAACAGATGCAAATAGCTGTGCAGTTGCAGATTTGCACATTATGTCCCTCCCATATCACCTGTGTGGACAACTCCATCTTACTGCTCTGTTCCCCTTCCCTTCAGAGAAAACTGTATTGCTTCTAAGGTTTGGGACAACAAATGAAGTCATTCTTATTTACCATTGTCAGTAGCTAAAGTCTCCAATTATTAATGCTGCACTTCAAATACATATTTTTACCATATATAACTGATTTTTGTGAAAACTTTATGAAAAGAATTAAAGTGGTCTATCTCAAAGAAATTATTATATGATGCCCATGTATCAGCTAAAACCATAGTTAAATATCTACCTGAAAAAAGTCAAGTGAGAGTTTCAAATTTTAACATACATAATTGTTGCCGTGAATTCCTTTAGGACTCAGTGAAGACTTCTGCCTAAAAATATAATAATAATAAAATATAATAATAATAAAAAAATCAATGGCTAAGTATGGCCTGATATTAGTTCTTTGCTAAACCTTTCTTTCTCCAGAGCCAATATTTGGCCTACACTATCTGCCAGCATCTTTTTAATGAGAAGCACACATCTAAAACCTCTCACAGCTCTCAAAATTTAGGAGTAAATATTTTTAAATTAAAACCGTATGCTAAGCAGTGCAGATTTGCTGGTGCAGATGTTATTTTTGGCTCATTTTCTTTAACTGATTCGTAACCAATATACTTTAGTTTACATTTCCACATTTATTATTACTCTGAATTCCACAGATACAGCCAAAGATGTTAATAGCACTAATATCTCAAGTTGTTTTAGGCAGTTTTCTACTTAGCAGCAAAATCAGCAATAAAATTCTATGAATAAGATGTATCCCCAGGACACTATAAATGGTGAAAATGAGGGGAAAAAAAAAAAGGGAAATAAAGATAACTTAAATAAACAGGACAAGAAAGGTCACTTTTTGTCAAATTCTAAGCTCCACTTCCTTCAGGAGGCACATTCAGTACTTTGGCAATTAATTCCTGATCACACTATGTAGTTCTACATGCACAATACAGTAATCCCCACCCCCCAACCCCCCCATTTTTTTTTTTCATTCATAGTGCTTCACATTCATTCCAATTCTTTGGGAGTCATAGCAATGTCTATTTTGACTGTTTAATGTGCGTCTGTTGTTCTGTTGTTGATGGTATCAGTCTCCTCTAGAAGAAACTGAAGTCTCTGATGAAAGTCACAGTTTTCCACACTTAATTCTCAATTAATTTTTAGGCAGAATTAATTCTCTGGTTATGGTGGCCCCTGTTGTCAGCATTATTATGTTGGCCAATAGTTTAGTAAAGAATGTGTCATGCATTTTTTCCATAAATTGATCTAATTAGCCTTCTTCCTTCAAATGCTGGTTATCCTTGGGATCATGCAACCCCATTCTCTTTGAAGAACACAGCTGTCCTAGCTGTCCTTTTTGGTCATAAATGTAAAAGTGCTAACACAATTTTGGGATTTCAAAAATTAGGATCAACTCAGGTTCTGAGTAGACAGTATGGTGATATAAAGTGTAAAGCACAGAAATGCTGTCAAAGTCATTTTGAATGGTCTATTAAGACATTTTCTTTAAACACCAAAATTGCTATTTCTTCCTTAGTTTTAATGTGAACAAATTTTCTAAGTATTTCAGCCCAAAATTTAGTTAGACAATTGTAAGACTAAACAATTGTGACATTGGGCAAAAAGAATTTTTTTTTTTTTAAGCAAGGAAAAAATGTGAAATTTGAGAATAAAAAGTCCCACAGACATGAAGAAAAAATAATAAACTAAAATCAATTAATGACAGATGAGTTTATACAGGGAGTGTAAACATAGGTATAAAAAGCTTCTGGATCAAATCCATTAAACATCTACTGATTTGGTCTAAATCTTATGATAGTAGGCCGACAACTGCTAGAGAAATGATCAAGAGTGCAAACAAATTCACCTTTTGCAGCATCAGGTCATTTGGCAGCACTGCATAAGGATTGCAGAACTCCCAGTCTTATTTTGTGAAATGTTTTTGTTTGAATTCAGCAATTACGTTTTAGACCTATATAAGGTACTTTTCTATTCTTAATGCTGCAAGTGGCACTTTGTAACTTTTCAAAATTAGTTTTTTTACTAGCAAGCTATAAAGTAGAAAAACTAAGCTGTCTGGGCTTCTTGTATTTTTTGTTGAAAAGTTGTTTTTTTTGTTTTTTTTTTTCTTTTCCCCCAAATTGTGGATGTTTTGCAGAGTGTCACTTTTTTTTTTTTTTTTGAAAAGAAACAAACCTGAAATCTGCAGGTTATTCATTTTTATTACCCTCTGGAACAAAACAGAAATATGCAAGTGATAGAAAATGTCAAAACCAACATTTTCACTGAATTGTTAAAGAAGTCCTGATATTTTAGTGAGAAAAGATTCAGAAAAAATAATAATAATAAAAAATCTTTGGAATGACATGTTCACAGACTGTCATGCCACAGCCAGAGGGTAGATATTTAAAACATATAAAATAATTCCCTTTACCAAATCTAATATTGTTTTCCTGTTATGAAGACTGGCTAATCAGTCAGCAATTAAATTTAGGCATAATTTATCAGATGAACTTCATTAAATATTTTTTTGATTTTATATCACACAAAGCCAAACTCCATGATCGGGATTAATTGCTACCTTCATCAGTTTCAGCACAGGTCAAGGATTAAGTGGGTTTGGAGTGTGATCTGACCCTTCATTGCAATCCTGCTCCCACTGAAATCTTTAGCTGTCAAATTCACAGTTACAGGTTTCACAGAAGATTACCACAAATTATGTTTTGATGCTATTATCCATGCATCATTTTACCTAGCCATGAAAAAGAGCTTAACAAAATAGCTGTTTTGAAAAGAAATGTGAGAGTCATATTAGTAGGCAAATGTTTCCATGTTTTGATGTCTTTTTGTTACAGAGTGGGAACTAAGGCTGAAAAATCAACCAAAAAAAAAAAAAAAAGATGGAGCAAGATTAATTTTATGTTTAAAGGGAGAAAAGTCTTGAAGTTAATATGGATAGCTGAAAATTTCATATAAAAACTCTTTTTCTGTGGAAAAATGGTTTATGATTTCAACTTTTCATGAAAATGCCCCTGAACAAAACATTTTCAGCCAAAAACTTGTCTGGTTTTGGTTATTGGGGAGGGAGGAGGTTGAGGAAGAATTAAAATTTTACAATACGGTTCTAGAAGGCCTCTTCTGCACTTGGTTATGTATATTTAAGACATATCTCCCTCCTGGCATGATTTGCAACATAATAATGGAGCAATGTTGAGAAACCCATGCTATTTCTCTCTACTTAAATTCCCAGAATTGTCAATCTGGCATCTCTCACAGTACAACATTTACATAATTTTTAAATTACAGACAATTATGCAAAACCCTTCTCCATCAAAGGACCAATTTTCTTCCCCACCCTTCCCCTGAAGTCAACAGCAAAGTGTCTTTTCTCAGCAGTGGAAACAAAGTCAAAGTGTCTGGTGATTATACTTATGGAAGAGCACTGTGTGCTTAATACTGTTGTATATTTGCTTATGCCCAATACTATTGTAGTTGAGAAAGTATGTCAGTAATGACAATGATATGAACAGTAGCTATGAAATCCTTGATGGTAAGCACTGTTCAGGGAGAGTGTGTATGGTGACTATTAAGAAAGAAGTAAGCTAAGAAATAAGTAGGCAATACTGGATTTTTGAGTTTGTAAAACTGAAATACACAGTGAACTGAGATGATAAAGACATTTACTGGGAAAATTACCTTTGGGTTTTTATATATATATATATATATATATATATATATATATTATTTACCTTAGGCTGATTTTACCTTACACTATACGTATAGTGTAAGTATATATACATACACACACTACATATATAGTGTAAGTATATATATACATACACATTATATGTATAGTGTGTAAACACTGTATGTATATATTGTTTTCCTAAATTAGTGTAAATTATAATTGTCAGCCAAGGAAACATAATTTCCCTAGTGCCTCCTTTCTATTGCCATCAACCCTTCAGCTGTATGAGAATTACATTCTTTACAACTGTTAGCGTGAAACAACACAGGATTCCTCTTATCTGTCACTGGTACTGTGAATTTTTTAACTAAATCGTAGACAGATGGATACACAGATGCAAATATGAATGACTTACTGCTCATTTTGTTGTAGACGGCAATGTAAGCATGTGCATGTATGTGTATATAATACATAATGTTTATATGTAGGTTCACATACACACACATGTATTGTGACTGGTGTTTGGCATGTAACTATGAGACAAACAACTGAGAGAGAGGACTTGATTGCTTTTTCTATATTTCATATAATGATTCACAAAAGTGTTTAGTTATAAAAAGCTGACTCCAAATGGTTTTTCTTATACTAAAGCAGCTGTTCATATGAAAAAGAAAAACAAACAATCCCAACAACTTTTCTTTGATTTTACTGCAGGATACATGCTCAGTTGCTCTTCTTGTGATGAAAAAATAATGCCCACAGTGCAGCGTAGCAGTGGACCTTGCTCCTTTTTGTAGTTAACCAGTGAAAAAGGCTGCATCTGCTTATTCTCAGACATTAATGCAGCTAAAGGAATAAGACATCAGAGGCCTGCGAATGAGAAGGTCTTTTTAAATTTACAAAGCGTTTGCTCCTGAATCCACCTCAGCCAGTTTGGGGAAAGCGCTTTTGGCACCAAGTCACCCTTCAGGGAAAGACTGATAATGATCACTAAAGACATACTACGGGCTCCTGCCTCACTCACTTCAAAGGCCTTCTCTCTTAATCAACATTAAATCATCATTTTGCCTTGGATATAGGGACAGCTGTACACAATCTATTTGTTTTAAAACAGATTAGGAATGGTTTTTCTGCCAGAGTATAAGCTGCACGATAAATGTACTTTAAAGACACAACTAGGAAAAACATTGCTCCTTTGGTTAGCTAGATCCCGATACTAGCTGAGAACATACAGCATCTTACCAGGATTGGATCCTTATTCAGTTGTTCAGCAACCCCCAAGAGCATTCAGGAAATACAGCCATTAAAAAAAAAAATTAAAAAAAAAATCAAAAAAAAAAATCAAGTATCTGTTGATCTCAGCTATGCATTCCGGTAAGTTGCCCATGAACAGCAATAGTAATGGTAATAGTAAGTAACATAAGATCTTCCAGATCTTCCACTTTCTGGTTCTTTTTATTTTATTTTACCCTTACTATTATTGTTAATCTTAGAATTACCTTATTTCATCTACTGACATTCTCACAACTGCTAGGGTGACAACAAAGGCCTTTTATTACCCAATTAAAAGCTGATAGATAGTTGTTAAATAATTAAGTAAAGGCCCCTAAATACTAGGTAACACACCGCCTCTAGACCCACACTAGAGATTTTTATACAGCTGCTAAATGTCTCTCTAAAGGCTGGTTTTCTTATGCAATGTGAATGTACTGACATGCACAATTTAAAAGACTACTCTAGAAACAAGATGCATTTCCAGAACAGGACAGAATGTTTTGGAAAGCAGTGGCTCCAGGAAAAGATTTGGGAGTCAAAACAAGTACCCAAATCAACGTCATTCTTGTAAAACTTTTTGGTGAAACAAGTTACTCAGTTTTTCCATTTGTAGTCAGAATATTGATAATGGAATACTGTAACAAGTCCTGTTGTTTATTTTTAGAGAGCTATTGAAAAATGAAAATGGGCAAATAAATATACTACAAAGAAAATATCTTACAAAGAGAAACAGAATATTTTATCTGTTATTCTTCAAAAAGCAAAATAAAAAGAAGATTGACAGGTAACCTGTTTATATGTATGAGAGAAAACTGTTTACAATCCTTCACATATTAGAGAAATGCAATTCCAGTTCTAGAAAATGGAAGCTAAAATGAGATAAATACGAATAAAAAACAAGTTCCAACTTCTAATAACAAGAGAAAACACCAGAAAAATCTATAAAATGAATTGGTCCCTTCTGCTCTTGCTGCCTCCCTTCCCATTTTTTAGCCTAAACCAGCCATCCATCTGGTGGACATATATCAACCAACTGCTAGCTGCTTTAATTCAAATGGAAGTCCATCATTCACAAGGACCTGGCTGAAATGCTGTGCTTTCTGAAATAAGAGTGGTCTAATTAGTGTGATGATCCAAGAGTCCATCCTGAGCTCAAGTTTTCCTATCACATTCTTGGTTGAAATACTAGTGTCACTGCATGCCTAACATCTTCATGCAGCTACCTTAACTGTGAGCATAAGTCACAGATGTGTAAATTAGTTGACATGCTTATTGGTATGACCAGTGACATCTGCAGTATACACAAAGGGATTGTATGTCTACAGAGAGTGAACATCATACCCATCTAGTAAGACGGTATCTTCTTTCCTAAAAGGAAAACAAGAACAAAACTACTATTGTTAGGACCCTTTTCCAAATCCAATAAAATAAATTACTAACAATGAAAATTCAATGTTTTATGCTTTTATGATAAATCTCTGTTTTGCCTTAACCACCTCATCTCTCTGTAAATATTCATTTCAAAATGAAGAATGTTACCTGATGCCCTTATGAAAAAAATCAAACTATTCAACTCTAAAATAACTCTAAATTATTAATATTTCTCTCTGTTATAGACTTGACATTGCTGTTTTATGATAAAGATAATACAAGATGGGCCAGACTGCAAGAAAGGTGGAACCTAGTATAAAAAGGCAAATACTAGCACTGAATTTGGTTTTCATGGTGTGTTTATGTTCATGGTAGTAAATGAGAAAAGTAACTTAAATTCTTTATATAGGCATTATCATAAAGAATATTAGACTTCCAAGAAGCTAATGTTAGGTATGGGAATAAAGGGAAAAGAAAGGATGAATAGATTAGATTTTAGCTAGCAAACAGGACAGAGAAACAGCTAAGCAAAGGGAGGTGAGGATAGAAATGGAATGAAAACCGGATAGATTTTGACAAAAAAAAAAAAAGATTTTAAATTGAGATGAGAAAATTCTGGTACCACCAAAAAGAAGAACTACACCACATTTGGAAAAACTATCCTAGCTAGAAAAAGGCTCCACTTGGTCAACCAGCGCAGAGGTAGTATTTGGAGTAAAGGGTGGCTATTTCCTTGTCCTCCCAGAGAATCTATTTCTTGGTGGTTGAGAATGCACCAGATGATCTAGCTAGGAAGCAGGATGCAAGGAAGGAAAAGGCATATAAAATGAATCGTATGTGTTTGAAAAACAACAGAATGCAAATCAAGGCAACATAAATTAAAGAGAGGGAGAGAAAGTTACTCCAGGGGCTTTATTCCCCTCCCCCCACAGGATACAAGCTATTTCCTTTGACTTTTGCAATAGTAATTTCAGAATTCTACTTCTGGCACAGTCTGAACTGCATGTATTTTCAGCACTTGGCAAGAAGACATTTAGAAGATAGAGGTTGTTCTTTTACTTGAGACAGGCAATTCAACTTCTTGTGCTGTGACAGTAAAAAACGCATTTCTCCACTGAGGTCATCACTGCACAGACAACAGTAAATTTGGCATTTCCTAATTTATTTATTTTTTTATTTATTTTGCTGTTTGACTTTGCAACCTAAATAACTTTCTTCTCTTCACTGAGTAATGTCCACATGGAGTCCATTTTTATTGTGCGCGTGCTCATGGCTAGCTTCAGGCACAAGGAGCACATACAGTCCAAGAATGGACTACATGTGGATAACACATTTCAAAGACATACGGATTCTGAGAGGTAAGTCCTTACTAATGTACATTTTGCTGTGCAGTATTTAGTAACTGAAGATGGAGTTCTCTGACCATTGCCAATGCAAATTGTTGATCTGTCATAATGTGCAGTGGATAGACCTGGTTCTGACTTCTCTTAAAATTTTCATTACTGAGTAATTCTACAAAGTCCTTTGTAGATAAATTAATAATTCAATATGACTGAAGTATGTCTTCCCTTTATAAAGAATGTCAAGCAGACTAAGGAGTGAAAAAATAATTAAGAATAATGGACATCAACATATTATATTTTTTAAATAACTATATGCAATGTTATATAAAAGTGCTAAACAACGTGACCAGGAGTAATAGCAAAGGGAAAGGCTATAGCTTTAATTTATGAAAGCAGTTATAGGATATAGGAATAGCCATACTGGCTTAGATCAAAGCCCCAGTCTGTAAGAGTGACCATTAGCAGATGTTACAGGAATATAAGAAAGAGATGGTGAGCCCTCCTTTTTTATGCAGTCAGACACTATAAGTTTGTACAGCCAGACTTTCCTGAGGAGGGCCAGATATGCAATAAGGTAACAAGTGGCTGATATCTTTACCTGTTTCTTAACAGAATTCTTCATTTTCCAGAGTCCTGTTTCATGCTGTGAAAGATTGTATTCTCTTGACAGAAGATGAGGTTTTATATATTGCTAATATTCACTGAGCAAGAAGTATCATCCTCTTCAGAGTATCATCCTCTTCAGAGAAACTACATCACACTGGATGCCAGGATCAAGCAAAAAACTCAAAGTGTAAACCTGAGTTCATTCCTATTGTATACAACTAAACCACTGAGATTGCTGAGTGTCTGCCATCTTTCAGTGTCAGTATATAAAACTCACAGACCCAGTCAGATAACTGACCTTTATTGAATTGACAAATTGTAACTTTGATTTTTAGCTTTATCTAGTATTAAAGGTAGAAGTAAAGTGCAATTTAAGAAAAATAAAATACTTAAAATGTGCATTTTAAATCACTGAATGGTGTCATTTCTTCTTTGCAAGAGAGGATGCTTGTGATAGTTATACTGTTACATAAGAAATATGTTTCCAGTAGTTTATTTATTTCAGGGCTTGCTCTGTGAGTAACTATAATTTAAAAAATATTGGTAACTTTAAGAACTTCAGACTGTAGTTCCCCTTTTAAGTACTGGTCAATGGCTGCCAACATGCATCATTACAGAGCTTTGGAAATCAGATATATGGCAGTCAGACACAAAGAAGGAAAAGGGAAGAATTGAAATCAAACCTAAACTGTACCTAGTCTGGATCTTTCTTTACGAACCTGATGAAGATAATCTAAGCCCATTTTTTTTTTCTTTTTTTTTTCTTCATATCTTATTAAAGCCAAAGTAAGTAGAGTTAAGCAGAGGAATAAAAAAAAAAAAAGAAAAAAGAAAAAGAAAAAAAAAAGGTGTTACCTGTTTCTAAAATACTTCCTCATACCTGTTAAAAATGTTTTGATTAAAAGCTCTTGTTTTAAGGTTATTTTTTCCTTCATTATTAAGTTGAGTTGGAGTGAATCCAATGATCTTCCTGTTTGTCTACAGTATGCATACAATAAAACAAAACACATTAGTTTTGCCTTAGCCGGACATTAAGGAAAGAAAAGGGAATTACAGCTTTTTTCTTTCAATTTTATGAGCAAGGTGTGGAACTTCCCACCTTTGAAACTTGCAAGGAAATAAGGCAAAGAAACTAAAGTGTTTTATTCACTCTGTATTGGAAAACTGGATAAGCTCAAACAAAACGTAGCTAACAGCAAGCTCAAGGCAGGATTCATATTCCAGTAACTTTAGAAATCAAGACCCACCTTTGCATTAATCCAGTCTTATGCCACCGTGTTTCCATTGAAAATTGCAACGTTATGCTGAAGTAAAGTTAGGGAAGAGTTTAGTACTTAGCTTGGAGGTGATCATGGAACCAGAGGTAGAACTACATCTCCCAGATCTCTGTCTGCTTCCTCTTTTTTTTACCCTCTGGTGTGCAGAATACTCATGTTTTCTGAAGCACTGTATCTGCTCTTTTTCTTTTGAGACCATAGTATCTCCTGGCTGTGATCCCTTGAACCACAATGAATCACAGATACCCTAACATCCTATCCATAGTGGTCTCTTCTATTTTCTGCTTGCCAAGAAAAACTTAAGATCTTTTTGATGGTCAAATCCACAGAACAGTGGCAGGTCACACTGATGGGATGTGTGTTACTGCCTTTGGCACAGACCAGAATGCTATGAGAACAGATTAGACATGCTGCAGTCTGAAAATTGTCCCAGAGCAGAGAACCAGATATAGAAAAGTGTTCTCAGTATAATATTTTTTTCTTCTAGGAGTTTAATGCTGAATGATGTTTGCCAATCAAACTATGAATAAGAGCTTGGATTTATCCCCAAAAATATGAAGAGGAGAAATATGAGAAGGAATATTCTAATTTTCTTTACACTTCAAAGAGAAAAACAAATATTCATTTACTCAAGAGCACAAAATGCTATATTGAAAGCCATAATGGAAAGTCAGAACTTCGAACAATACTGGGGGTGCTCGACTTCATTAGAATGTCTGAATACTAGCTTGGAGGGAAAATCACGTCTTGTGTGGAAGGAGTATGGCAAAGTGAGTTAATGTTCAATTCTTTCTGCTTCCACACCTCCCCAGATGAGAAAGGGTTAAGCATGAGTTAGAGATGCATGCGAAAATATATGGATGAAGTAGGAAAAAAAATCTCTTCTAGTTTGAGCTACTCCATCTGTTCCCTTAATTCAGTGGCAGACCTTGACTGGACCCTGGGATCTGCTAGTCCCACACTTCACACAACTTCTCTCTGTAAATTAAGTTGTTGGCCTGTGTTGCTGAGGGTTTAGGAAGGTGAGTGATGACCTTGGTTTGAGTATGTTTGTATAGAAACATGTCACTGCAGGATGATGTCTTTCCTCCTGGGACATAGGGCCCAATACTAACCATTTGTTAAGAAAATACCAAAGCTAAACATATCCAGTGTATGAAAGGATCCAACACCCTTGCCAAGTGTAACTTTCACTCATCTTTGAAACATCAATGTACACTGTATTTTAAAGGTTATTTTTAGCACTTGTCTTTTAAACTGTTTCCCATCTGATGTTAACATCTTGCAACTTTAAAACTAATATGAGTTACTTTTATTATTAAAATGGGAAATCGCTTTAATGTATTGTAGTATGGCAATATGTTTAATATATGTTTTAAAAAGGAGACCTAAAATAGTATTTATGCTCAGGAATGAGGGCACGTAATACCAAAGAAGCCACATAATGCTTTCAAGGTCTATATTTCTTTATATAGCAAAGATTAAAAATAAAATTTTAAGGAGGATATAGCTAGGATTTTTCCCCTATTTTCCTTGCAGTATTTTCCATGCATTCATCTGTGTTCCTGAGTTCTAATATATGTGTACTGAAGTTTGAAGAATTCTTTGTTCTTTTTTGATTTTCTGAGAAATATTGTTTTTTTAATTTGCAGAAGTTGTCTTGCAGCATTAATTTTGAAACTGGATGAAGTCTTCTTGTTATCCCATGCAGGTTTGGTCAGATCAGTAGTATGCCTTAACTCATGATGTCCACAAGAAAACAATGAAAGATAAATTTGCTTTAGAAATATATATTTTTTCAGACCAGGTAGTCTTAAAACTGAATTCCTAAGTGTGGCTTTAGATACCTAATTTTAGGCGTCTGAGTCTGAAAATGTTGACCTTGCTTTATATTCCTATTTAGGATTGATTAATGTACAGTCAGGATGTTTTTCCATACAGCCAGCCTATAAATGTTACCTTTCTAAAGTTCAGCCCATACTTATTTGGTATATCTTTAAATAATTTATCTTCCTTCCTTACACTCTTTAAATATTTCATCCTATTTTAGGTTATGAAACGATTGTGAAAACACTGATTTGGCTCTAGAGCTTCTCCGAATTATGAGGCGTAGCTGGCGTGGGGGACAGCCCTTTGTTTAAACAGGAAAGAATGAAATCTTAGCACCATTAGAGTCAATGGGAGCTCTGCCACTGACTTCCACGTGGCCTGGATTTTACCCAGTGAGCCACCTTTGCTCTTAAGTGATGTAAATCAAGCAGGACTGCACCAAAGTCTGTGAAAGTACAAAACAAGAAACCAGTATGTGAAAGGAAATCAGACAAAACTGGCAGAAGAACTGTTAAAAGCTGGTCAAAATAAAGTACCTGTATTAAAGGAGAGTGCACTGTAACATCTTTTGCCCTGCAAATTTTTCTCTAAAACTGTATTTCAGGAAAGACGGTCTACTGCCATGTGGAACCATTCTCAATGGATACACTGTAGAAAGTAAATAAGAATGCCTTCTGTGGTGTTTTTTTTTTGTTTTGTTTTGTTTTGTATCTCCTGTAATGAAGGAGTAAATAAGGTATCTAAAACTGATCAAAAAGCATTTCAAAATGTCTCTTTTCCTCCACATGTAAATCATCTTTTTTTGTCATACCTGAACTTTTAAAAATATTAAAATCCTGCTCACTCCAACATAAACAGAAAAACAGCAACATGTTTTGGTTGTTCCTCTCATGCAACTGTGTCCTTAAATTTCTTCTGTTCAAAGAACTGTATTAGGAATGACTTAATGTAAAGAATGCACTCAAGCTCTTTAGCTATAAATGGACTTTATTTACAACCAGTTTTGTATATTTTTGGGGAAGCTATGATTCCATTACTTTTCACATAAATCAAGGCAGAAAAAAAAAAAAAGAGGAAGAAAGAAAGAAAGAAAGAAAGAAAGAAAGAAAGAAAGAAAGAAAGAAAGAAAGAAAGAAAGAAAGAAAGAAAGAAAAAGAAAAGAAAGAAAGAGAAAGAGAGAGAGAGAAAGAAAAGGAAGGAAGGAAGGAAGGAAGGAAGGAAGGAAGGAAGGAAGGAAGGAAGGAAGGAAGGAAGGAAGGAAGGAAGGAAGGAAGGAAGGAAGGAAGGAAGGAAGGAAGGAAGGAAGGAAGGAAGGAAGGAAAGGAAGGAAGGAAGGAAGGAAGGAAGGAAGAAAGAGAGAAGTACTTGAGTAGAAAAGCGGGAAATAAAGGTCATTTCACTCAAGAGAAATCATGTTTTAGTCAGGCTAGTCCTGGAGAACAGAAATAAAGGATTGGACAGTTATCTGGAGAAATGCTCAAAATGTTTTCTGTGTGAGAAAACACTTTCAAATTAGTAAATTAATAAACTGTTAAGTAAACAGAATAAAATGTTAAGTGCATTTTGTTTTATACTGAGCATAAAGAAGAGAATAACAAGCTCTTTTAACTGCAGCCAGGATAGCATTCCCAAAATAATTTCAAGAGATGCAGAAGTCTGTGTGGTAAACGGGCCACAGCTAGATGTCCTTCTGTGTAGGTTAAATGCTCTGTGGGAATTGGGTGCAAACATTGTATTTCAATGGATAGAACCCAAAACCTTTTAAACCCTCTTATAACACTGGTGCTCTGCTGTTCCATCAGTGAGCAGAGCTCTTCATCCTCTATTGAGTTGGCCAGAGCTCAGACTTCCCACTCTACCCTACTATTGGCTGTTTTTCTTTAGTAAAAAGTTTTGTTAGTCTTATTCTTCACAGAGGAGAGATAGACAGAAGTCTTCCATGGATTATAAAGTTCCTCTCTTTTTGGGCTAGTAGCAAATGCCATAACCTGGTTAAGAAACGAGAACAGCAGCTATTGAATACGTGACAGATCTGTGAACATTTCAGACTTTTTCTGTGACAAAAACCCCTTATTTAGGTGGAAATCTCCATCTACTTGCTCACCATCCCTACCCATAGAGTGAAGGTGGTTCCCCATTTTAAATCAGTCCAATTGCTACACAGGTGGAGCATTTTTCCATGGTAGCTGGAGAACAGCTGCTCCTTCTGCTTCTCTATTTCTTGCTCTGTTTCTTGCCACTGCCTCTTGCTGCCAGGTCTGAGGAAGAGTGAGATCCTCCTGGGCAATGCTTAAATATAAGACATGAAGAACTACTTGAATTTATTTCCTTTTACTCCTTACTCCTGTTTGTTCCAGAATTCTGATACAGAACAGCAAATGAAGCAAATAGAGCAATAGAGTCTTCAAAGAAGTACTTTGAGAAGAGATGATAGTACTAAGGGTTAGGAATATCTTGCTCCTCTTCTTTCTCCCTCTGAGTTGTATGAAGATATTCTGGCTTGTGTGGACCTGGCACAATTGTACCAGGTTTTTAACAGTACATTAGCTTACCTCAGTTTAAGCACTCACAAGCAATGCTTCCTTTCCTTAGGGCCTGGTATAGTATCCTCCCAGATAGAGAAAAGACGCATGGACTAAACAAAATCTGTTTGTACTTGACACTTTAGGTCAATTTACAAGCCTGCTTGAAGAGTTAAATGAGCTCTTGTCTTGAAGAGCTCCCTGTGTGGTGTGTTGTCTGCTTGTCAAATACGTATATTTTAAAAATGACTGATTCAAAGCTGAGAAAATGCTGTTTTCTTCTTCATCTTTTTCTCTTCAGTAACCTTTCTCCAGATAAACTAGCAGCAAACAACATCTCTTAAATTGAATTTATTTCTTATTATATTTATCACTGGTATAGTAGCCTTGTTGAATCATTTTTAGCCATGCTTAGTAGCAGTATCTGTAGATGCTGTATATTTCCATAGCCATAGGGCCTGAGCAACCATAGGGACTAAACAAAAGAGCAACAGCAGAGAAGAGTATCTTAAATGTCTTCTCTCTGTATGTTTATTAATGCTGCTGTAGAGAAATAATAGGGAAACTAGGTAAACCCTGAACACTTCAGATTTTATCTAAACATTTGGGATTAAAATGATATGCCTGTGTTTTCTGTGTCCTTTTACAGTTTTCTGTTATTTAAGTAAAGACAAGTGTTTTGTTTTCAATCAGTAGATTTGCAGTTTATGCAATTATATTACCTCAGGATCCTCCCTAGAATTAATTGTTCTGGTAAAGTATGAAAAGTGTGACTCTATACCACATGCAGACATGAAAATAATGGCTTGACATTTTAAACCAGATTTTCTCCAAATATATATTTTAGTCACATTTTAGAGGGGAAGACTGCAGATGTCAGTCAGTGTTCATGTGCATGCCTGTGACTATATTTCTATTTTATTAAGAGTTTAATATTGCTTCTCAGTATTTCAAAGCTATAGGAAAAAATGTTAATGAAAAAGATATATTTCTATGGCAAGTACATGACATCGTAAACAGAAAACAGGTCTAGTATTCAAAATCCAGATTTGGATGCCACTTTTTTCAGAAGTTGATAATTTACACTCCTATGCTCCCTTTTTGAGATGAACTTAAAGTGTGAAATTTTGGCACAACTGGTGTCTGCATTTGTCACGCTGTTTTCCCAAACTGGGATGTTTGGATTTGTATCCTGATGGACATGTTCTGTAACAAATTATGAGGGTGTCTCTTGGCAGGCTGTCTGAGATTTTCCACTGTACATTTAATTTTTGGTGATGTTCTTCTGTCTTTGCTAAGATTTATATCACCAAAAATAAGAAATAAGAAAACCACCCACCAGTAGAGTATCTAGAGAACATATCAATGTTTAGGACTTGAACCCCAGTGGTAATGGCCAGGAGGAGTTCATCACAGGCATTTTTGGTGTTCAAACAAAAACAAACCCTGGAAATCATATACAAAGCCAATGTTAAGGAGATGCTGAAGTTGAAAAATCTGGTGTTTGAAAATGGGAACAACAAATTTATATGCTCCTATATTTATGCAATCTTAACTCTACAGTATTAACTCTTTATAATGTGCATGCTCATTAGGTTATGATTTTTGTATTTGCTAGCTCAAAAGTTGTGAAAACAAGCTGTGAAAAATTTATAGCAAAGTGGTGTCTTGCACATATACAGACAAGGAATTTTCTAATATGTAAGCACTTGATCTAAATTTGAAATAATGATCCCTTAATTCAAGGTATTTTGGGTATGTTAAGATCAAATTGAAGAGTAATTTTCTTCTTAAGTCTCCTACAAGAGTTCTTTAGATTTTAGAATTGAGAATTGTATGTAACGCAATCAGAAACTAAGTTAATAACTGTATAAAATCTTTTAATCTTTTTAAAAATAAGAAATGTAATAATTTCAACCACCTGACTTAAGCAGTGGTGGTAGACTGCTAAATGTATTAAGCACAACAGAAATTATCACAATACTTTCCGATAGTGATGGAATAATAATTTAAAATAATTTCTCTACCATGTGGCATGTTAAATAACGATCTCAGGAGAAAAAAAGTAAGAGAAATTAATTTAATACAATGCTACAAAAGTTCTTCACTATTAACCTTACAGAACATTGTACAGAAAATTTCATTTCTTAGTGACCTATAACAAATTTTGTTTGCTTCCTTTTGAGTTAACACTTTCTTAGATTAGATTGATAAATATTGCATAAACGGTGTGTAATAGTTTATTTTAGGGGTTTCTATTGCCACCTAGTGGTTACCCTCCTTCCTGTGCACTAACAGGAGTTTTCAAAAGATTTTCAGTTGTGTGGAGCAAATTATTTTACTGACAAGTGAGAGAGTGACGCAAGTGATTTAATTCTTTATACTTATATAAAGTACAAAGTCATGAATTTAAGTTTCCTTATTATACAGACTTCAAGAAAATTCCTAGAGCAACGAAGATATACTCCATCTCATATAAATTAAGACTCATACAATAACTTAGTAATGAACGCTAAGAAAAGGAAGACCTCTACCAACGTGCATTTCTTTTTGTTTGAAACAGATGATAAGAGTTTGATGTGGTTCTGTCTTGGGTGAGTTTTTCTCTCCTGTAGCATGCTCTGTTTTCCCCAGAATTGATCTGTTTTTACCACTGGAGCAAAAAACGTTTCTACTTTTCTAAAAAGACTGAGAAGTTCATGTTGCTCTTGAAAAGGTATGTTGAGAAGATTCATAAGAAATATCATGTCTTCAGTTCTAGTTAATTTTTCTTGATAACAGCAAATATAAAACAAATTTTCTGAGCTTTTGCACTTGCACACTCACAGTTGAGAGTTAAAATAGAAATGAATATAGTGATCCAAAATGAGAGTCTCAGTCACCTCTAATTTATGCCAATATAAAGTCTGAGCAAGCACCGAAGTCAGTGCAGATACTCATACCTGTGGAGGTAAGATTTGCTGTACATAGAATTAGAAACAGTCTCACAAACTTGAATAAAGTCCAGAAGTTTTCCTTTGTATCTGGTCTCACGTGTATAATGTGGTACTCTAACATGGATTATACACACGTACGTAACACCTATACTTAAGAGCTCCTTGTATCAGGGTTTTATTTGCCCACAAAACAGTTCTTTACAATATCCTTCCTTTTGAATCAAAAACTTTCCTTCAAATAAATTGCCATTATTTTCAGTACAGGCAAAAAAAAAAAAAAAAGAGAGATTTTATTTCTTTAAAGTTCTATTTTAATGATAAGTAAAAATTGTAAGCATTAATTTTGCCTCCACTAGTTAAACAGAAATGGTGTGTTCTGAGTAATAACCACTCCTCCTTTTAAAATAAACCACACAGTTTTGTCTTGGCAGACATTCAGCTCTAGAAGACTTATCTGCTTGTAAAGTTTTCCTTTGCATACACGGTCACTCAGTTTAAAGACGTTTTTAAAGTATGGAGCAAGCTGTAGAATGGAAAATAAAAAGTGTGAAAGCATTGATATATATTCTATCTTTACTGCATGTGTATAGAATTAACTCTCTCTTTTCCTGGTGAATGACTCCCCTAGATTTGTAACGCCTTTTCAGAGCCACAAGAATGGCCCATCTGAAATGCAGACTTCCTGCAGTTGGAGGCTTTCCTGGACGTTTTTAATACCAAGACTGACTGGGAGAAGAGGGAGTACTAGGAGATTGGCATGGGACTCAGGGACATGCATTAATTTTCCCATTTGGTCAAAGTCTTCCTGTGTAACCTTGAGCAGTTCACTTAGGCTCAGATTTTCAGTTATTAAACTACTCTAAGAGGTACTTTTTAAATACTCAGCTTTAAAGCTCTAAAATAACATTCTCCACAGTAGCGGTTCTTTTCCATGTCTTGTGCTAATTTATGGATATTTTTTAGGAAGAGTAAAACAATTACCTGGCTTTTGTCTCTGTAAATCCTCCTGAAAGAATGCAAATTCTTGGAAGTTCAGTCTGTCCTTTCACACAAGGATCTACCTCAGTTAGGATGAGGAGGCCTCACACTGGGCTTAGACCTTGAGTCAATGACACATTTTAAGTGCTAAAATAAAACAGGAAACCTGTGTGGAAGGCCATTCCTCAAACAGTATGGACTATTCACACTAAAACTTCTGATTGCAGAATGAGAAATTGTAATGAATGTACCCTGAAAAATGAATACAGCTGGTGGAGGAGACAGTATGCTACAGCAAGTGTTCAGGGGCTATCTGTCAATCCTGCAGTGATGCTTGCTTGGTGGCTCCAGGACAGGAGCTAGGCTGAAAGGCCTGGAAATAGTTATGTCTGTAGTGATTACTGATAGCAAGAGAGCCAGCAAGCACTAGCTGTGGCCTGCAATTCTAGTTTTCTGATTCAAATTCCATCTATCAATTTACACACGTGTGTATGTATATAGACATTGAATCAGAGAGTTTGAATCAAAAAAATGTTAAATTCCCAGTTCATAGAGAAAATAGTGTCCTTTTCCATTATTTCTTGAAGTGTTTCAAAGTTCATCCTTCCTATAGGCTTTGGTAGGTCAATCAATTTAAAATTAGATTTCTCACTATTTTTATTCTCCCAAGAAGTATTTTTCAGTTGAAAGCCCCATTTTTGCTAATGCAGTAATAACCATCTTCGAAGCACACTGAAAACGGTTTATCTATGCCTATTCTAGATCACTTATTGCATTTTTGGCTGAGTGTATTTGTGTGTGTGTGTGTGTTGGCTTTTTTTGAAAACACAGCTTTCAAATACACATTATTTTCTCAAATAACATTAGAAAATAAAAACCCTATCAGATTATACGTTTAAATTTGTCTGTTGTGTTTCAGTGTGATGAAGAGTACAAATACGTGAATTTTAGGAGTGCTAGTAGCCAACTGGATAATTTTACTTGGTTCAAGACAGGACTTAATGGAAATTTGAGGTCACATTTGCAGCTCAGTAACATGTTAAGTTTCTGGAGTGCTCTGTGCTGCCAGGTTAAGATGTGGTTACAGGGCTAAGGCACTTGTGCTAGGTAGCCAGCATACTGCTTTCACCAGCAGTCACACACCAGCCAAATATAAACTTTCCCAGTGGGAGCATCAGAGCAACGGTGTTTAAGCTACAGAAGGAAGCCTAAGAAAGATTTCTGTAAGAACATAACATGGAAAAACTCAGCAGCTAATTGATAGGGTGAGAAGGTCACAGGGAAATGCTGGTCACTTGGATGCCTGAGATTGTAAATATCTTTCTGAAATGTTATGGCATTTGTGTGGCTGCCATGAGTGAGCAAAAAAAAAGAGAATGAGGCATGTGGGAAAAGACTGAAATGGTCGAGGCACAGAGAAGTAAGTGCTTCTAGTTGCTCTCCAGCAGGGTCAGTGATTAATGATGGGCTTTTCTGAGCCTCTGGGTTGCCCAGGATATAGAAGCTCCGCAGCAGCCCTCTGGGATGAACAGAGGAGAGGTCAGGAACTCTGCTTCCCTGCACAGCAAGACGTCTGGGTCCTGTTCTAGTCCTCACCAGAAACTCTCTGATACCTCAACCCATACTATATTGTGTGCAGCAAAGATTTTCTTTAACAAGTTAGGATGTTCTGGGCAATGGGAAAGACGATTTTTTTTTTTTTAAAGAAAACTTGATGTGATGTTGAAATTTTGCTACTTTGCTGTTTTCTGGAGGTATGAAGGCAGTGCTGCAGCAGCTTCTGAGAAGTCTGTGATACTAGCCGGCAGTGTGCAATTTATCTCCAAGATAGCCACGGGCAGCACACTCTTTCATTTGGGTTCTGTACATTTGTGAGTGCCCATGGGTACCTCCCTGGTCTGGATGCGTCTGCTCTGTGTGGATTATCCCCTACCTGAGTGACATGTCAAAAGGAAGACGAGGATTGTTTGCCTGCCCACCATCTTTTCCATTACCAGGAGACAGAGCAAAAAGGTATCAAGCTTCAGGCTTCCCCTTTCCGTGTTCTCTCAGTACCAATGCAGTAGCATGTCGATTCTTTGATTTGGCAAAGTGCATAATTTAAGTGACTATGGCACACCCGTAATCATTTTCCCCTCCGGTGAGGCACAGCATGTGTTTAAATCCTATTAAAACCTGTTGGACTTAAACACATACTTAAAGTTTGGTGGATTTGAAAGGCAGACATGGAAAATGAAATTGAAGAAATGCAATTCTGCCTGCTAGTTTAACAAGGGGCTAACTACACACTCGGTGACTGTGGATTGCAGCAACAGGATTTTATTGACCTTTATGTTCATATGAAGACATTTTTGTAGGATCTATTAGTGAGGATCACCCAAGCTTCACAGGTAGATTAAGATTCAGTGAGATCCTAATTGTCTTTCTTCCCCAGAAGTTTTGACAAAGTTGCATCCTGGGCACAAGTGTGTGTTTTTTCTCCCACTAATTTTGGGCCCAGTAAAAGTATTTGCAGAGAGAGAGATGTCAGCCTCCTCTGAAGAGAGTTTGAATTTTGAATGGATGTCCTCTGGAAAATTGTTCTTGTAAAATAACTTTCTTAAAAATAATTCTTGATCTTTGAGTTTGAGAATGAAAATGAAGCCTGATCCCAGTCTCAAGGAAAATACTTTTTTTCATCAGTATCTTTATTTAAAACAAACAGACAAACACACAAAAACATGTATTTTCTACTAGTTGATGATTCTGAAACCCCTTCTGGGAACAGCAAGTCATGTGGCTGAACTGGGGGGAAAATGCACTCAGACCCCTTGAGTATTGTACTGCTTTGCTCTCTGATGGCACACAGTTCACTTCCTGGCCTCTGCAGAGATGGCAGAAGAAAAAAAAAAAATAAAAAAAAAAAAGAAAACAACCCTTAATGCTAAGGAACGAATGTGGAGTTCAACTTGAAATACAGGGAAGACAGTCTTTCAAAAGTTGTAGCTGTATTTAGCATCAGAGTTCATGAGATCCACATGTCCCATCTTCTTTTTCTACAAATCCCAGAGGGGAAAAAAAACATTTATTATGATAGCCTGAAAGGAAAAAAAAAAATGTCTGTTCATCAATTTCCCCCTTCTTTTAAGAGATAACCACTGACTCTACCCGTATGTTATCTTTATCCTGAGGCAGCAAATTTATCATAATTTATTCTGGTATATTCTAAATTTACCATGTTGATTACCACTGTATAAACAACGTCTGGCATTTGCCTCAGCCAAAGAATTGAGGCTGGCGCTGATATGGAGTAGAGATCTGTGGAAGAGCTTCAATTTACTGAAGTGGCTGTAATATCAGTACAAACACCAGAGATAGATAGCAAAGGGTATGATGGTTTTAAAGGGAAAAAGAAATAAGGATTCTTCTCCTGTGTAATGCTAATGAGCCACTTACTGAAATGTATCTGTTTGGAGAGGGAAGTCCAAATGACACAAGGTTAAAAAACATTAGAAAGTGGTCTGCAAGTACAGTGGACTGGACTCTTTCATGGAAAAGCTGCTTTTAAGGCTTCTTAGGGATCAGTGGGTAAGGGTTAAGAAAATCGGGTTAAGAAAATCTTTTTGTAATTACTGCCTACAAATATAAGCACTAACATGAAAGCATTCTCATAAGGTTGGACTGAAACCAGTCCTAATCTTAGGGACTAGAAAGGATTTAAACCAAAAAAGAGAGGGGGTTGCCTTAACTGGAGATAAATTTCTATTTACAGGAAAAAGCAAACTATTTGATGAATTGGCCCAAACTGTAAATTTACTGAAATATAATTGAAACTCCACACAAGCAAATGGGTGAAGTGAATCCTGTGTCTGGCCCCTCATACAACCTCAAGGTTACTCTTTTCTTCACAGCTCAACAGTAATTCTAATTTGCATGGCAAATTCTGAAATGAGAGTCTAAATTTATGAACAAAGCTTAGAAATAATATAATGAGCTCTTTTATAGAATAAGCATATTCAGGATTTCATTCGTTACTCTCTTTCCTGATATTCTGTTTCTCTGTTGTTTTGTGCAGTGTATTTATCTCAGAACCACATCTTCTCCATTGGGACTGGGGGTGAGTTGCAACTGGATTTAATGAGGCTACAAATGTCTAAATGACTTCCCTGGCCAGGATTCCCATCTGCATTTTTTTTTTCTTTTTTCCTTGTATGGGACATTCCCTGACAAGGTACAAAGTGTGTATATTAAATTTATTGACCTAAAGTTGAAAAGAACTAAATAGATTACTCAATAGTTTATTATATGTTCCTGGTTCAGAGATGTGGTTTCCATTGTAAAATAATAATAATAATAATAATAACAATAATAAAATTTAAAAAATGATACCAACTTGCCAGATCAGAGCTATAGCTTGTGTGTTTGCTGATTAAAATGAAAAATTAGCTCCTGTTATGTGTAGAGTGCACGCTGTCATTTTCTGTGTGAACATGAGAGCTTTTGGGCAAGAACTGTGTACAAGCTTAGCGAATGCACCTCTGGAAGCATCTTTGAAAATCTGTCTCTAATATTCTGTGGTTTTGATTGGAATTTTTTTATCTTCGCTTAATAGTGTTAAGAAAATCCAGACATGAACTAAGTTTCTGATTTTCTGAGTTAAGCTAGACAGATAAATTCAAATTGTTTTCCTCCAGCTTGGCACTTTCTACTGATTCCATTGTACTCTGCTTTTCTTCCCGTACAGACAATACTTAAATTTAATATCAAAATATGATTCATTACTAAACAGCAGTGAAGGAAATGGACAAGGATATTTTAGAGTGACATCAATAAATGTACTTTCATCTGTTTTCAAAGACACAGTGCATACTAATGGAAGTGAGGGTGTTAAATGTAACTTGTATATAGGAGTTACGGTGTCAAGAAAATTCTAAGTATTTGTCATAAAGCCATAATTTCCCTGAAGCTCATGCTTAACTTTGATTACTCAAATTGTATGAGTATCTTCTTAAACTCATAACATTGGTTGCTTTATTTATCAAACAGGAATGAACAAAACCTTTCAGAATTAAGTATTGGAATGTATTTTTCATGTATCAGTACTCAGATCTGTCATTTTAGCCTCCATTCAGCATCTTTGAGGCATTATAAAATATATAATATATATTGAGGCATTATATAATATATATATATATAATTATAGTTAACGCAATAAGAAGCACGATATGTCTTCCAAATAAGAAAAGGAAAACACGGGGAACTTAGATAACAATACATAAATAAGTAAATATATAATAATACATCAGAACCATTCCAATGTGTGTTTGTGGATGTTGCCATGTGAATAGCAAGATCAAATCTCATCCATTCAGCCTATATCTAGTTAAGTGCAGCAGCATGCATTAACCTTTGCACTCACCACCTCACCTCTAACATTACATGCTTAAAGGTGAGCACTTGCCTTCTGTGCTTGGCTAGCGTGGAATGTGTGAAGCACAGCGGTTTTCTTCTGAAATCCAAAGTTAGTAATTATGGTGTTTGCTCTTTATAGGTTTGTATTCTGTTATAGAGAAGCTTTTATACTACAGTAGTATGATATCTGATTTGTGTGGCTTATTTTCTAGTTCCTGTCAACTAGGAAATGAGGTATTATGAGAAGAGCTGAAATTGTATATTTTTGTGACTGAGTCATTTGCTGGTGGGCTCAGAGGAAGCTATAAACCCCTGTAATTATGGGCAAAATCAGCCTCCCACCTCTCTGCATGGGTGAGGTAAGAAAGAAAAGAGGACATCAGGACTCAGCTCCAGCAGTGAGTGGCTCCTGGATCCCTGCAGCACATTTTAAGCATCCTGGTGAGCAGGGCTACAAAAGGCATTTAGGACAGCCAAAAGCAGCTGTGGGAGAAGTTCATTAATCAGCTTTGGCGGACCTCAGTGGCAACTTTTCCAAAGTCTATGGAGCAACAGTGCTGACTGCTTCAGTTTCGTTCCTCTGCATTCTTTTTCCTGAGCATTTGGGCAGTTTTCTTTGGCACACGTGTTTTTCCTATGTTTTTCTAATAAATAAATAAATGTATAACCACAGTGTTGCTCCTGGTGCATACATGTGCAACTCCACAGTATATAAGAGATGTGTATGTGTTTAGATCATGAACTGGTCTTTTGCCTGTGGGTTTGAAGCACAAATTAAAACAAGTGCAAATCTCTGCAAAGAGAGTTTATCTATCAAGCAAAAGAAAAGCAATAAAAGGATTTACTCTTAAAGTGACAATACCCTGCATTCAGCAGATCTTGTAATATCTCGCATCTGATAAGCCATATGCTGTGATTCTTTTCCCCTCCTTCTCCATTCCTGAATCTTAAACAAGGGTTGCTGTAAAGCCAAGGGTTTCTGTGAAGAATCCTTCTATGAGTTCATTTCTGTGTTGTATTATAAGTGGTTTCTTCATAAAATCTCTAATATCAGCTTCTTTGAATGCTAAGTACGTGTTTATAGGAATTGATTTTGACGGAGCAATTTAAAATGCTAAATTTCTCTTAATGCCATGACAGTCTTCTGTGACTTGAAGACAGAGACGTGTTCCTATTTGATAGTTTCTGAATAATCCTTGCAATGAATATTGTATTTGGGATAGCTAAGAAAAGATACAATAACCCCTTCTGAACAGTTTGGAGGGCTTTCTAGCTGGAAGACAGAGACCGAGTCTTTGCTAATGTTTCCTTTAAAGACCAACACTGTGAAATGTAATATTTAATTGGAGAGTTCATAACAAATATGCTTTGCCAGAAAAATAAAGCTGTGCTAATCTGTTTTGTGGTGTAGCAGTTTCTTCTGTGGCTTCAGCAGCTAAGCTGTATATCCATACCCCAATTTGGGAAGCAGTTTGAGATCATTTAGAACAGCATGGTTAAGAATAATATGATAAAAAAAAAATCAGGTATTTTCATTCACACATTTCATGTACTGCCATGTCTCTAGTAAAGTCATGAAGAAAAGATTGAAGTTCTTTCACAAAATATAGTTTATCCTTAAAATACATGTAACATTGTCTTGTAATTTAGTAATTACTACCAAAATAAGCTAACCTTCATCCAAAAGAAGGGTGTCTCTTTCCCTTAACAAGCCTGCAAGTTGGGAGACAGGCCAACAAAATAGATATAAAGGGTGCGCCATTGAATTTTAGAAGTAAAATAGTGTTAGACCTCCCGTTTTTGAAATGGCTAGCTAATAAGTTGTTAGAGGCATAGAGACTACATGACAGACTTTGCTGGCCACAGACCCATACCGTTCTGGGTATGATGGAGGGGGTGATTGCTGCAGGGCAGAGAGGGGTTTTTATTGTCTCGGAGATCAGATGAACTCCTCATACATGCTCATGGCCACCTTTGGGGGTGGCACAGCCATCTCCCAGGAATGCACTGGCCAAAATCTCAGCCATGCACTACAGTATGACAGTGACTGAGGGAAAAGGGCACTAACACTGTGAGGTGACTGTGGGTTTCTCTTGGCATTGTGTTGGGTTTTATTCTGGGGAGGAAAGGAAGAGTGAGAAGCTGGATGGAGCAGCTTCCTGAGAATAAATGAAACCACAGGAAAAAGTACTGAGCAATGTTGCCCTGGGTCCTTCAGCCTACCTGAATATACATTGAACAAAACACTCTGCAGAACATGCTGTTACATGAAAAACTCCTGAATATTGTTTAGCCTGGGGGAGCCGGGTGGAAAGGGGAAAGTGCCTGTTCAAGGAATAGATTGCTTCCTGCCTACACAGTTCAAACCACCATGCTCTGATGCACTGTAGGGAAAGTGGTGGAGGTGGCAATATTAGCATTTGGGGGGTGAAATTGCTACCATAAGCAGCAGACAGGTCTCCATTTGCAACTGATTTATGAGATTAAGGACTGAGACACATCACAGCTGTCTTCTGGAAGACCCCTTTATAAAATTCTAAAAAACATGGTGTTGATTTCAACATCCAAATACTTCTCTGGGTACCTCTAGCACAAATGTGGTGGGGGAAAAAACTGAAGATGCCATAAATAGACCTGGCAGTCAAACAGCCTATATTTCCTGTGAAAATTGCTCTTTACATGAACGCTGAAGTTCCACACACCTGCTTTGCATTGTTGACTTACTTTCCTGGAATTTTTTCTTTAAATTCAGACACTGAAGTTTAAGCAGCTGAACTTCTCAGCTGGCTTGCCAGGACAGACACAGGATCTTGAAGGTAAAAGTTAGGCTTCCCAGAATAAGATCACTGTATCTGTTTAGTTTTATCCATATATTGCAAGCTGTTTCTACTACGATGAGTCTAAACATAAAAAAAAAAATTATCTCAGTCTGTTTATATTTTCATCCTTTAATTTAAACAAGATATTGTGATGTCTTTGTATCTAAAGTAAACACTTGCTGCTTTGACACTGCAAAATGTGATGCTGTAAACTAACTGGATCTTTTCCAGCTCTACCTTGTGTGCCTTGGCTGGCCTAGGACCAGGTTTTAATGTTACTATTGGGACTACATTTTCAAAGTAATAAACAATTAAACAGTAGCTATGTGGTGGTGAGGAATTTTTTTTTTTTTTTTTTTTTACTGTAAGACTTCAGCTGGCTCAGGTTTCTGTTTCCAATGATTTTACAAGCAAACACTAAATTCCTTCTTTTATTCTTTCCTCAGATGACTTACCATCAAAACAGGGCAGGCAAAGTTCAATATCAAAATTTCATACAAGAAATTAATTTTTATTAACAAATTAAATCTGTGAAATAATCAATCGCACAGAACCAGACTTTTTAAATCAAAAGTCTCTCCACTACTATCATACTTTCTATTGATGACAATGTAACACTGAGACTACATACTTCACATAATTTCACTAAACAGTAAGTTGCTTTAGTTTGATTCCAGGCAATGTGACTATGGCTATTTCACTGATGAAGATGAGATCAATGAGGTATTATGGGCCACAGCTGATTTTTTATTGAGTTTTTGCTTTGATTTTTTAAAGGTAAAATGGCTATAGAAAGAATTAAGAAGGGAAAAATGCAACAAAGTAGCTTGTATTTTACTGGAAAGGATTGTACATTATAATGATAGCTCTGTTTCCCTCATGTTTTGTGCAACCTGTTGTGATCAGGAGCGTTGTATGCACTAAAAGCAAAAGACATTGTTTTCTGAAGAAGTCTAAAAAGCATACTACAAGATAAAATAAATAAAAAGTGTGTTAAAGATGATCTGTTGGTGGCTGGACATGAAGACAAAAATTCCTCAGCATGAGGATTCCAGTCATGGAGGAAATGATGTAAGAATGAAGGGGAAAATAGCTTTGAGAGACACTTTGCAGAGTATTCAGTACTGAATTTTACACTGTCATAGACATAGAATACAGAAGCATGTATAAAAAGCTGTTCCCATTCTGTCATTTCATACATTCTTGGGCACATATTCAAGAGTGTTGTACCCTTTCAACTCATTTATTTTCCCTTCTGGCTCTCCAATTGGAAGCTGCATGCTCTCTAGTACATTTAAATGCCTAAGGGTGTGTCCCATGGAAATGTCATACAGTGCCAGTGCTCCAGAGGTGATATTTAGACTGTGGTCCTCTGGTGTGCTGAATTTAATGATAGCACAGCACTCATTATACAGCTGGAATAATGTATGAACTTGTTAGTGGTGGTAATCCTTTAATTCCAAAGGAACAAAGGATAAATATAAGAGCAAAAAGAAAAACAAATGTCATTTTAGAGCGAGGGAAAAGTTTACTGACTTTAAGGTCTCATCCTACATTTTGGATGCATTTTTTAGTGTTAGTAGAAGTACTAAGTAATAAAGAAAATAATGCTGGAAATCCTGAGAATAAGTGGCTTTCATTTGTACTACTGATTTCATTGCTCAGCAGGGCTGTCAGCAGCATGTCATGCCCAGCCATGATCCCAGAGCTGCAGCAGGTGAGTCGCTGGCCTGACCAAACAAATGAGCAGAGGCCGAGGACACAGCTGCTCTCAGGTGTCCTTTCCCAGTTACCTGTCCCTGTAAGAACTATCCAAGCCATTTTATTTCCTTCTCTAGCCCTTCCTTACACTCGATACAGTGCCACAAAACTCTAACAAGCTTCATTTTTGCATGGAGGTGAAAAAGCAATGCTTGTCCTTGTCAGCTGAGAACAAGACTGTCCCACAGGTAAAAATTGTACAAGATAATCCAGGAAGCCCTTTCCCTCCACTTCTAGGTAGACTTTTTTGTGCTGCTTTCCCAGACAATTTTCTAAAGCATCCAACTGTAATATCACAACTTAATCCTAGTGAAGCTGATATTCTTTCCACTGACTTTTAAGAGCTTTGGATCAGGCCCTGAGTAAATAATGAGAATTCCACCTCAATTTATGTTTAATTTCCAAACTAAGCAGTTATGTCTTTCATCTTTATTCTTTATATTTTTTCGTGACTCTGCTTGTTATTTTAAGGAAGCAGTAATATATACAGCATCTATATACACACGGTTCAATATATATACTCCCTGAAGTCCAGCGGATTTTCTTGGTGAAGGGATGAATATATGATTGCAAGAAACTCTTTAGAGTTCATCCAGAATACATTGTTGCTCATTACTATGTAGGCTGGATTCAGTCGAAGGTGTATTTAATGGTAATTTAAGTTTTTCTTTTATACTAATACAAACCATGATAAATGGTTCAGCAAAGATTCTCAGGGAAAAAGAAAGCCCTCTGTTAGTATCTAGCTTGCTGCTTAAGCCTGCAAAAGTCAGGAAATGTTAATATATGTTCAATAACAAGTTAAAGAATAAAGCCAATTATCTCATCTACTGACCAATGCAAAGTTGTTCCCAACTGCACATTCCCTAGTGTTCAGTTCCAGAACTAAGTGCTTTTGATTTCAGTCTGGTGCATGTGTGCATTTATGCATGGGCCTTTCAGTACAAAATCACATAACACTAGAGATATTGGCTTCTCCTTTCCAGTTTCCAAATTAACTGTTGTCTATGAATGATATCATCACTGGCATGCTGTCTGCAAGCTGTTTTTGCCATGACATGAAGTAGTCTGCATCATACTGTACATTCTGTCACACACTAGCTTTCATTTTCATTTCTGAGTGGAAGGAGAAATATTACCTTTGGAAAGGGTGGCAGTGGAGGAAGGAGAGCACCACTTGGCAGAGTTGGTTGTGGCTGTTGTGCCATAATGAAACCTGCTCTAGATATTGGCGTAGATGCACCACACCTCTCTGCAGGGGTGGAAATTAAGTCCCTTAGATAAAAAGAAACTTAACTGAGATTGTGTTACCTTAGTTTTGCCAAATTTGAGATTCACAATCAATGGCATCTCCAGGGGGGAACTGGGTTGCTAGATGCCTCTCTCCACTAATGGTAGAAGGGGTCTACCTGCCTAATGTAGATACCCCAGTGTCTGTGGTTAGGTGGACATTTGGCAGGGTGGGACTTAGTAGAATCTTCTGATACTCAGAGAACAATAATGAAGATTGCAGGGAAAACTTTCCTTACATAACCATCACCTATGTAAATGGTTTTTGCCAAGGCATACTCAGGGAAAAGAAAAGAGGATTAGACCACATGTACCGCATAAGGTGGTACATAAAACCTTAAGTATATAAACCTATTGGCTGTAACTTAAAGTTTTTTTTGTTTGGTTGTTGTTTTTTTTTTATATCTGTACAAATCACACTTCTGGCATAATTTAGAACAATTTGCTAGCTTTTCCCTTTCTTTAAATGACATAATAAATTGACATATGAAGCTCTTTTTCAGAATGCTTTGTTCACTTAATATACATAAATATAAAATTAATATTTTACTAAGAACTGCCAACTATGTGTTTTATTAGTCCTAGCAAAGCAAGGAAGAATAAAGATGGGAAAAGCTGTGGGCTGGAAGACGTGGAGAAATGACCATGGGAATATGCCCGTTGCACTTCAAATTGGGTTTTTGGGATAGGAAGAGCAGGGAAGGCACCGCCTCCCTGAAAGTGGGAAGTACCACAGCAAGGACCATAACATGAAATGTCTTGTAGCTCCAGCAAATGTAAGAAACAGAGGGAAGGGAGGTGGAAGGATCATTCTTTCTCTTTATTTTAACTTTTAACATGAGCTGTGTAATGTCTGTTCATATATCTTCTTCACACAGATCCTAATTCAAATTAAGTCACTAGAGGCTTATTATAGAAAGAAATAATGAGAAAACAACAACAACAAACACAGAACAAACAAACAAAAACCTCCCCAGCTGTGATGAAAGTGTTTAATTTTGAACAGAATATAATGCATGATTCAAAAGAAAGCGGAGGAGGGTGGGGAGGAAACCTGAACAAAAACCCCACCTTTCTATTCTGAACAAGCATACACAGCAGCCTTTCCCCAGATGTGTCCTTTTGCACAACAAGCCTGGGAACATACTCCATTGTGACAGTCTTTGTTCAGCCCCACAGCTGCACTTTGATTTCATAATTAAACCAAATTAACCAAGAGCTCTGTGCAAGTGCCCAGCTTGTCATTTAAATGTTTCTTTTTGGATGTCACTGTGTCCCTTTTATGGATGTGCTTCAGATTTTACATGCATTTAAAGATGAAAACAAGTTCATAGTTCTAGATTATGTATTAATTGGCTGGGAAATGCTGTTGTTTATGCAACAGCTACCTGTTTTTATGACCCTGCTAAAATATAGTCTTATTTATAAGCAGCCCTTGCTGAAGGCCAGAAGTGTAAATTTGAGATACTTCTTGCCCTGTGTAATGTCTTAAATGAGTTGTGATGTTTTAATGAGAGCACTCGATTATCTGATATAAGTGATCATGTCAAGAGAACATGTTGTTTGCTTCATGCTGTGATATCCTGGCTAGCTGTAACTATAAGAACAATTGCTTGTAGAAAGTAATTAAAACTGGACCTGGACAGTGACTATAGTATCTTAGTGAGAAAAGTCAGGTATCACGTTTGAACAGCAGAATTTAATTGATATCTTTGAATGTAAAATATTTATTATCCTATTTTTGTTTTTCGTATTATAAACGAAGAAGATGGAGCTGCCTTAAGCTTTGCTATGTGTATATCCATTGCTGATTAGTTGGTGAAAATAGCTGCAGACACTGAAGATAAATTATTTTACCTGAGATATATCTATATGAGCTCATAGCCTGTAACTTACAGTTATAGTCAATAGAGAGAGAGACATTTGAAATCATACCCTACGTTGACCATTTATTTCATTAATTATAAAAGATAATCTAGACGACAACTTTTGCTGTGGATGTAATTGTGAGCACGCAAGTTTTTAAATCTGATCAGATGATTCCCATCCATGTAAGTACTGTCATGAATACAAGACTCAAATCTTTGCTGTTGGAACAAGGAGTCTGAAAGGGGTTTTCTGTGTCATGAAATATTTTAAAACTGAAGAAATGCAGATACATTGAGGTAATGAACTCCAGTTAGAAATTATCTTAAGTCTGCAAGACAGCAAAATAGCAAAAGCTATTTTGTTCTGCCCCAGAAAAAGGCATCATTGGTTTTCTGGAACATACAGTAGTTACACAAACATTCTGGAACATTTTGTAGTTATACAAAATGAACTTGGCCAATGGGTAGGGCCATTACTGAAATGTCTCCTGTACTCTTATTTGAACTGTTACTAGAGGTGCAGGCAATTGCAGGTAACTCAGGTTGACACCAGTGAACAAGAGTTACTAATTATTTTTAACTCTGTTTTGTGTACAAATTTATTTGCCCAAAATAACCTCTGAGGTATGTGCAGAGTTAAGCAACCAGGGAGAGAAGAATGATGGCAGTAAGCCCACTGTTACCTCACGTAAAACCTCATAAGGCAGATCTATATCTGCAATAGAGCCTTTCTGCACATTGTACCTAAGAAAAAAAAATCATGTAGCTATATTATTGTGAGGGACAATTTTTTAAGGTAAAACCCCAGCCATGACAAAGCTTGGCAGAAATCTGTATCTATTTCCAAATATGAAACTTGTGCTCATGCCTTTGTCCTAAAGCATATAAGATTATTCCAATTAATTGCAGTATCCTCAGAGCTAGTTTGATCAAGCCCAGAGACTGGGCATTTAGCTTTGTTTCTCTAAAGATAAACTAAAGATAAAACACATTTTTGTGTGTGTGTGTGTGTTTGTTTTTAAAGGGGGAGGGGATAGAAAGGATATGTTCCTTCCCTTTTTCTTTAGATGTACTACAAAAGAATAGAAACTGGGAGAGGGGAGGCAATGATAACTGAAGCCAGAAAGCCAGTTCTGTGCAGTTCTGTGCTGTGCATCAGTACAATGCTCTGAGTTGCACAAGGCTTTTGTAGCTAAGGTGTTGGCTGTTTCTAGGAATTTTTCATTATCACATAGACAAGAAAGAGATGAAACAACAGAACACAGGAAAACAAACAAACAAACAAAAAATAGCTCATTGAGAATGCTGCTTCTAGTGGCCTATTTTTTTGTTGGTGGTGGTTAGTTGGTTTCTACTCCTGTAGATGAGAGGTAAAGCAAAGTACTACTTATACTATTTGCTTTGTATTCATAATTTCTTATGTTAACTAATTTGAAACACCTGTGGACAGCTTTCCATGGGTACTGAGCCTTTGTGATTACTGCTGAAATCATTCAGTGCTGTTTTTCAGATTCTGTGTATTTAAAGTCTAATTTCTCACAGAACTATGTACGTTAAGATGGTCTCACAAACTTATGAGTGCTCCTGATTTGATGTTTTGGTTTCTGTATGAGGATGAAAATGAAAATGTCAATAACCTCATGGGTCTTAATAATAAGGTACTATAGAAATAAATCTGCAAAGCACTCCATTAAACTTGTTGTGAGGCAGAAACATGGAAGTGGGTATAAAAACATGAAGTTCATGGATTTTGTGTTCAAGGCAGGGCTTGGATGATATGCTTCTGTGTAATACTTAAGCATACAAGGAAAGCAGATGACATAATAAAGGCAGTGTTATGATTACACCAAATAAAACAGGAATCCTGTTGAAAATCTAAAGTGGGATCATACAATTAAAGCTGGATAAATGTGCATTTGCACAAAGAGGTGACCGCTGTGGGTAGCTTGCATGGATTCAAGCAACACCTTTCTTGCAGTTTCCAATATAATCCATTGGCCTTAATCTTTATTTTCTATAATAATCTCTATTCTTTAGAAATAAAGAAAGAATCTTCAGCCTCTCTTTATGATCTAGTATTCTCTAGAGGGATGCAAGTTATACAGTGTTTTGCCATTTTGTTAAAAGTTTTGTGAAAATTTATCTTTGCTTGTAAGTAAGATAGTTTTCAGGAAACCAGAGGTGTTTTCCAGCAAAAGCTGGCGTATGTAATAAGAACCCCATAATTCCTTGACAACCTTTGTGGTTATAGGGAATCATTTTGCAGTCTTCTCTGACACCTTAGTGCATCAAATTATTGTCAATATTGAAATGGATTATGCAGTTTTTGACATTTGCAGAACAAATCTATAAACCTGTAAGATATTTTACTATCTGTGTCTTATAATAGGTCAAAAATTCAGAGCACACTGCTTGGATTTTATCCACCTCAGATTTCACATTTTCAGAGAGTACGTGCTGAATCTGAGAGATTTGATACCAATAAGGAGTAAAGAGCAAAGTCTAAATCAGGAGACCTGAGTTTCTCTGAAAGTTTCTCTTGAGTTTTCTTCTGGAGTCACTCCAGCCACATCCTAACTCTGTATGAAAAAAAGATTCTCCCAACCCCTCCTCCTTTCATGTCTTCTTTCCTATGGGGAGAAAATCTGTATGCGGATTCCAGATGAGAGACACATCATCTTCCTTACACTCTTTCTCTTGGGATGAACAGGAGCACCTGACATTTCTCACCCATGCACTAGGTTTGACATAACCCGTGTACACATTTTGTGTGGCTCTTGCCAAGTAGATTAGGGAAATTGTTTGTTTGTCTCCTGTTCTCCAGAATGAGTGACCAGTATTCAGTGGGGACAAGGGTGGTGCGCTGCTCTTTATTTGTATTCCTGTAGTGCCTTTAAATTCCAATTATTTGCCATGACCTAAAGGTGCTTACTGATCTATATGCACCATAAAAAAAAGGACACTACATAAAACTATAGCTCTTGAGCAATAAATATACTATAGTCTTGGAAATGATGTGGGTTCTTTTAGGTTGCACATCTGAGGATGTTGCCTGAGCTCTTCACTGCAGAAATTTTGGCAATTTCTTTTGTCATTTTAGAAATACCATATCTTTATAGAGAAAAGATTGAATTACTCTGAAACGTGCATAAAATGCTTTCCTGGCTGTGGTTTTGGCACATGATAGAGGAAGTAAGTATAATGATACAGTGTTCCTGATCCTGTGTCCTAGTGAAGTCAATATAAAGCTTTTATTGATTCCAGTGCCTCGGGATCTGGATCTGAGTTTTCAAAAATTTAGCTTCAGAAAATTAAACATGTACTTTTACAAGTAAAGCTTAGAGAACTGTGGGCAGTAGCATCTGTATAAATACAGACCGTATTTCATCTCTTTCAGACTCATTTCTACACATTGCATATATAATATATTCCCTGGTAGTTGTAAACCTAAAGGCCTTTAATTTGTTGATGTCACTTCACTTTCTCATAAACACGAGTTTCCTTGTGAAAGCAATTAATGAAACTGAGATCATATTTCAGAATCTTAGCTGGTGAAGAGATAACAAGAAGGCTGCAATATATATATGTTAATATAATTCCCAAAGCAGAATGAAAATCTCAACTTTAACAAAGTCAACAAAAACATGTTTCTTTTCAGATTTAATTTCCATGAGAAACTATGTTAAATTAAAACCTTCCAGTGCAGTGTCCTTCAATTTTTTGCATTTTTACTACCTAGAGATCAAACAGTTTGACGCAGCAAAAATTCTAGTGAGTTAGGAAGAAATGCTGATTGGTTTGTTGGCTGGTGGCCGGGGGAATGTTATGACCGAGTAATTATGTGTTCTGGACAGATGTATTAACCAGGCTTCGAGCTGGAGCCACTGGATATTATTTTAGTCATAAGACTAGAGGAACTGAATCATTTTCAAAGAGCTGGCTGGCTGACACTGCTTTAGTGATGCCTGTTCCAATGATTCTTTGGCAACAACTTCCAACGCTGCACTTATGACACAGTAAACAAAAACTACATTAAAGGTTTGTTTTTTAATCATAAAGAAGTTGAACATTTCCACTGAGCTTTTTTGCTATTTATCAAGAAGCACTGAAGGCTATTGTAAAGCTTCCATCCTTGTTTCTCTCAGCAAAGAACTGGAGCTGTTTAGCAAAACTGTTTGAGATCTGGTGATAATAAGAATAGTTCAGAATTCAAGGTTTTTATCAAGTCGTTGACTTCTTATCACTAAACCTGCTGTGTCATATTTATTTATTCACCCACTCTGTGAGGTGAGCAAGAATGTTTTGGTTTGGTTTGGTTTCATTTGGTTTTTGACTGACAAGTAGAATGAGGGAGGTTTTCATTATCAGCTTCAAGTTAAGAGGGGGTGAGATTTCTCCTGTTCTGGTAAGTAATAAAATTGTTTTGCAAGATCCTGGAATATTATACTGATAGGCATAGAAAGTAGTTGGAAGGGGAAAGAAATTTGTATTAAAGGCAGTCTTTACTGAAAAAAATGTTTCTTTTACTTGCAAAAGGGGATAACATCTGCATATATTAGTATTTAATCTGTTCTAAAAGTGATCCTTGAGATATTTCAGCAGGATTTGTGACCTCATTATCAGGCATTAAAAAGGCCTTTGAGCTTCAAAGAAATGTTATTTGGTTCACTTTAAGCCACTCGATTCTTGCAACTAATTTACAAATGCCTGTTGCCAGCATTGGGTGTTTGGAGTTTTTCATAGTTTGAATCTGCACACATCCCCAATCCTTTCTCAAGGACTCTGCATGGAACAATAGCATGTCAGTACGGAATGGGAAAGCTTCTGTTGTTTTGATTTCTCTCTACAATGATGGATTATGAATGTAAACTGTTATGCAAGGTCATTTTGAACATTGCCCTGGAGGCAGTATGTCAAGTGAAGCACAGCAAACAAGTCAAAGTTTCTCTTTCTTGGAATCAAAATGAATTTGAATAAGGAAGGTGTTTTTCTGCACTCAATTTCTGAGGACACAGTATGTGGCTGGAAAAATATGGATATGTACCTAGGGTCTTGGCAGCTAGTTATAGGAGACTTGAGAAGCAGTTTTATTTTTAGGTTTCTACTCGTTTGACTGTGGTAAATGGGGGGTCCCTCCGTGCACCAAGTTCACCATTTGTAAAACAGAGGTGATAAACTGTTGGGGCTGACAACAGCTACTATAGGGCTAAATGCCTGGGGGTTGTGTTTTGTTTGGTTTGTGGGTGGTATGAATGAATGAATACTAAAAGCCAATGTGAGAACCAATGGCAAAATGCTTAACAGGAGAAATCATGCAATAGACTGAGATCAAAACTCTTCTTTTAGAATTGTGCAGGGGCAAATTCTTCTGGTCCCTGGTGACCCAGTGTCTTTTGACAGTTCTGTGCATGTTACAGTGCCTTGTAATTTGTAGACCCTGACCAATTAGGAAGGAGCAATTTGGCCTGCATGTTTGTCTTGCACTCTACTGCTGTGAGCAAAAGCATGGTTTTGTCTGAAAACTTCCCCTCCACATACTGATGTATAAAACTCTGAAGTCAGAGCTTGTAAAGCAGTGACGAATGAAAAAGTTAGACGCTGATTATGTGTTTGTTTTCTTTCATTATCAAGGTAGCACAGTGTTTCAGGAAAATGCTAAGATTCTCTCAGAGAGAGAAAAACAGGAAAGAGTTTAATTGGGCTCCTGTATAAGTACTTATTTTTTTTTCTTTTTTCTTTTCTTAATATTTTTAATAAACATCAACTTGTTGCCAGTGCTCCATGAACATTAAAGGTTGCAAAATTCTATGTATTTCACAGTTTGATAGAAACTTAGCAAACAGCAGCCAAACAGATACTTTTCTAGTAAGGAACAGTTGAAGGAAGAGTCAAGAGATACCTGTATGCTTCTGTTTCTTTGTCAGTTCAGTAATGAATGGGATCAAAGCTCTGTTTTAGGTCTTCCAATAGTTTTTCTTATCCTGAGAAGGCTTGAGTGTTTTTGTTTTTTTTTTTTCTTCTTTTATCATGGCATAGGCATACACTTAATTTCCTAAAGAAGACTTTGTGGTCTACGTCTTTGTGTGCATCCATGCATATACATCTGTCTGGGTAAGTGCATAAATGATGCAGATTATTATCTGCAAGCCATTCATTGGAAGACTAACAGACAAAAATTAAAGCCCCAAGTGGCACTTCTAAATTTGATCCAAACTCCCAATGAGTCTGGCCAAGACAAGGTCTGAAAATGACTTCAAGAACTGCTTTCTTCAGTGGGCCAAACCCAAAGCAGCCCAAGTCAATGGGAAACTCTCCATTTGCATTCATCCAATGTGGAATGGGCCCAATGGATCCACCAGGATGATGTGACGAGACTGTAAGTGATCGCATATGCATAAATGAGATCCTGCTGTCATACATGCCTGAACTGTGTTCATTTAAATCCCCAGGACACATATTGAGTTCTCAACAGCCATTAATTCCTTATCTGTCATAATGAGCTTAAACTGTGAGCTGAGGTCCCTGGAAGTTTTATGCAAGTTTCTTCTTTTACTTAAGTGGAACAAGTCAGGCTTAAAAAAAAAAAAAATCACGCAAAACCAAAACCAAAAATCAACAATAGTACTAATAACAAAAATTTATCCTTCTGGTTTAGTTGTAATTTCTCTTCTGGTACTTACATCTGAGATGTTAACACTATGGCCCAGACACTGAACTCTCTTGAGGCAAATATGTTAAAGCTTTATAGATTACAATAATTATTATCCCATTTACTCTGGGAACATGTGAAGAGATACAGAAATGAACAACATGATGAATAAATCTACTGTAACCTGAAGTAAGAGTTTTTAAAGATAAAAAGTGGAAGGGCATGGGACTTCAGGGCTTGCACTTCTTTAATAAAGCATGCTGACAATAGTGTCAAGCAACTATAAACCTTATACTAAAACTATATATTATCCTACAAATTGCTGTAAATGGAAATAAACAGCGGTGCTCGGGGCAGCTGGCTTTAGTTCATACAGAGCAAAACAACTGAGAGTACGAATGAAGACCGTAACTTTTCTTCCTTTAGTTAATACCACTAGAACTAAGAAATGAACATTAGAAATGCATTCTGTATGGGATATATGAGTGTGCATGCAGAAATGGGGTGGATAAACGCCTTCAAGCACAGAGATCAGCCTTACATGGTTGTAGTGTTACTTGGTAAATGGTCCACTGGCATAATTCTCAGAGCTGAAAGCCAACAGCATATTTAGAGGGCAATCACTGAGAAGTGACATGTCGTTGCTTCTTTGGTATTTGGAAATCAGCAGGAGGTAGGAGCTGCTACCTTGAAAGAAATGAAATCCTGCTGACCTGCAGATTAATGCCATCTTTCCTCTTTCAGCCGCAGAAACTCTTGGATCCTGGATATCTTATAATTTTAGGGAAGGAAAACAAAAAAAAAAACAAACAAAAAAAAACATACACACACAAAGAAACGACATTCAGTACCATCTTTAAAAGGCAGATTGTTTTCCTCTCTTGCATCATATGTCACTGAAGCAAAGTGCCACCTCTGCTTTCCGCATTGCCTACTCCAGCTGTGACATACAGGTTAGTTTGAACCTTGGCTGGTGGGTTGCTTTTGAGTGATTAGATTACGTGGGCGATTTAGACACTGATTTACTTTGCCTTGTTGTTTTGCTATTGGGTTTGGGGGATTTTATAATTTTTGGATTTTTTTTTATAATTATTATTTTCAGCACAAGAACAATTTGGAAGATTTTGCAGCTTTTAAACACATACACAATGGAGGCAAAATCTGATTTACAACTTACGGGAGTATATGCTGAGAATAAATCCATTACCAGTATTGTGTTACCTGAGCACTAAATTTGTGTTTATACGGCCACCACATGAGCATTTCTATTTTCTTACAAACTAAATCCCTTTTATACTGGCAAAATTATTGACACAAATATAGTATGGATACAAAGAAAAGCAGGCTACAAATGAAGATATTTTGTTTTGTTTTCAAAACCAAGAAAAAAATTGAAATTCTGGTGCTAGTGGGTTAGGGTTGGGGATGTTTACATGAAAATTTGAGTCAGGACTAAAACAAAAAGAACATTTTCATCCTTTCTGATTAGTAGATGTTTGTACAGCACTCTGAAGATGAGAGGCAAGTTAAGTGTTATTAATTAATATTCTTTCAAGATATTTATAGGATATGTATAATATTTATGCATTTATGACAACAAAAATGTTTCAATATAAAAGTGAATTATCCCAGAAAAAATGCCAAGCTTTTGATCTGCTTGTACATCACATCACTGCAAACCTTTTCCTTTCAACCTAGAGTTACATTCGAAAGCAGAAAGATATACAGCTGACGTTTCAAACTGAACGACACTACGATAAACTAGGGTTTCTCCAGAAGATAAAATACATCATAAATCGGTGTAACACTTACCTCATTTTAAATATTACTGTCTCCTTTTATCAGGTAACACTATATAACCTCCCTTTACCTCCTTTCTTCCCATATTTTATTTGGTATATTAATTCTGAACAATGATCACAACCAGAATTTTTTTTAATTAAAATCAAATATATGGCTTTAGAGGCTTAGGTTATCTGATAAAAATATTTTAATTAAAATAAGATACCAACTCTTTTAATTCCTTGATGAATTGATAATAATTGGAATGTACAGTGTTAATTTTAATTTTCAGCCAGTTTAAAGAAATAATTCTTACCCTTCCTCAAAGTCAAAAAATAAATAAGTAAAAAGAAATCCCTCAAGGAGAGAAGGAATCTCTGGCCCAATGGGCTTTTTTACTGCAAATTGTCACAAAATCACCATTTAAAAAACAAAACAAAAACTGAATATATTTACTTATAAAGATATTTAACTTTTGACTTGTTTCTCTTTTCATAGCACTCTACCTATACAGAAAAACTCTAGCTCTTACAAATGTACTTGCTCTACAAAATGCTGGCTCCATCATAATCAATTGTGAAACAGATTTCACTGCCGTGAGGATTTCCCCTGGGTCTTGCCCTAAGGAAAATGCATGTAACCCAGACAAATTTCAAACCCAGAAAATTATTTGTATGATGGCTGTCACGGAGCAGCTCTGCAAAGACCCGTTAGAGGAATGCTGAGAGTAGGAAATAAAATGCAAATGTTTCAAAAACATACAAAAACAGGAATAAGAAACTAAATGCAGATTTTATTATTACTGTCACTGCTATTAATATTGTAAACCACTATGAGAATAAATTCTTTTTCAGGTATTTTTAAGAACTTGAAATTCACACTTACCATCAATGAAGTTTAAAATACAGTTATAAAACTCCAGGTCAAATTTCTATTTGGAAACTGATTTAAGGGTAAGTTTTTAAAAATAGATCAAATTTTTAGGAGTGGTTAATTATCTTATATGGGCATTCAGGTTAACATGAATTTGATAACCGGGACTGAAACAAAATTATAGAACTTGTTTGGCAGGTATTGCAAGAGTTTGTGTAGAATTTAAGAAAACTTGGAAATATCAGATACATGTGCGTGAGTTACTGAAGAAATGTTTTTCCCCCTTTGAGTTTGTTATACTTAATTAGATATTAACTCCAGGTGGGATGTCACCTGGAATTCTTTCATTTGGAATGATTGATTTTTAAGATCTAATCCGTTTTGATAAATCGCTCTGTGAGCATGGCTCGGTTCAGAACAGTGATTTAATTCTACTGTGACTATTCTGACCTTAAATATTAAGCAAGCATGAGATACTCAGAGAAAACTGTTATGGACTACTCTTCTGAACAGAAACATTTATATTTAGTTCTTTACAGAAATTTGAGATCTTTATATTTTTCATATCATTAATCAAAATTAATTTACCACAAATAAATTCTGACTGGTTCTTTTCATAATAAATTAATCTACATACATACTCTGTTTAAGCCACTGAGAAAATAAAAAGCTGAGAAATGGAGAGCAACTGTGTGTGCCATTTAATACTCTGTAAAAGTAAAAACTGCTACTATTTATTATGCTACCCACATAAAAAACTGCACCACCTATGCATGTTAGCAGACCAAGTATGCTAAAAGCATGGATGCAGATGTCAGGTTATGGAAAGTTATTCTCTTCCTTTAATATGCCTCCAGCCTAAGCAAACACCTTACGTGGGCAGCTAGATAAGTACTGCAAGTTGTGGAAGAGCATAACACCAGTGTTAGTGGGAATTGCTGGCCAGGGTTCATTCAGCAGCTAAATGAGACCCTGAGATTCCAACTGTCAGCATTTAATTCCTTTGTTCAGCAGCCTTAACATGTACACTTTCTTAACATATGTATAGTTGATTACTCACACTTCTTCCAGATCTTGCAAATATTCCTGGACTGAAGTTCATTCTTGTGGGTTTTACGGGTTGTTTCTAAATTTGTTCTCGTCACATCTTTTTGCCTTGATCCTTGATCCTTGATTAGGAGAGGAAGGGCTGAGGATTTATTTATGCGTGCTATTTATTATTTTAACTGTTATTTCTGCAAAAGTCTCATAAGTTCTAATATGATTTGCCATTTTGAATATTTCCTGAACTTTTAAGTGCATTTAGGATATGAGGGAGAACAAAACTTGATTTGGTATATCAATAAAGTCATGGACTTGAATTTTAAAAGCAGGTAAGTAACTCTTTAATTCTTTGACATGAAATTAAAAAATGTTGTGCCTGAATTGAGGAAGCTATTTACTCATAATTTAATGTTATGACTTGACACATTTGCTTTCCTAATATCTATTTAATAACCATTAGGTAACCAACAGAATTAAAGAGGCATTCAGTATGGATGTTTCAAATCAACACCAATTCTTGGTAAGCAGCATTCTATCTTTAGGGTAAAATGCATTTGTTACCAGCTCCCAAAAAATATATTACGTTGGTGCTTTTTAGTCTCTTATTTCTGTCTTTTTAGGTCTGTGGCAGGAAAAAATAAACGAACATCAGCATACAAAATTACTCTTACACTAGGTCAATGGTGTGTTTTAGAAACAGGTTTGCAGGAAACAGACATCCAATAGCTTTTACTTGTCTTTCATCTCATGTCTATACTGTTTGCCTTCATAAGACAACAGTAACAGACAATATGAAGAAATTCATGTTGCTTAGAAGTTATGTCAGTCTGTGCTTTTCTTGAGCATAACTCTCAAAACAACATATTTCTTATCTCCTCTGTTTTTTCTTTTTAATGAATCGTTCTTTTATTATCTCCCTTCACAGAAGGGCAACATTTGTTTCTTTATTTTGTATATGATGTTACTACAATAGATAACAGGATATTGCAGTCTTTGTGATGATTTAGAACCAAGGGGGGCTTCTTTCTTTTTCTCTTTTTTTTTTTTTTTTTATGTGCCATTTCTTTACCTCATTTGCTTTTGGTTTTGCTCATGCTGGATTGACCTGCACATGTGCTGTAGACAGTCTTCTGGCTTGCATGCACACACACACGTGTGGTGCATATACCAACGGGATCCACGGCCACATTCTGCATGCATTCCTGCAAACAAAATTCCTCTTTCTTTTGAAAATTTGGCTTATTGATGTGTCTTTTTACAAGGAAAAAACAAAACAAAACAAAATAAAAACAACTAAACCAAACAAATTCAAACAAGAAAACACAACAAACAAAAAACAAACACTCAAATTCAGCATATCCTGAGAAAGGAATGCTCAAAAGTGCTCAGCAAACCTGAGAGGGGTTTGGATTCAGGACTGCTTTTCACTTCCTTTTTTTTCACAGAAGAAATCCTAGTACTGGGGGAAGAGTCTTCCAGCTCTGAAAAATATACACTCCTGTTGCAGTGGCTGCACCCGGAGCACACGATTAATACAGATTTTGTTGATTAATCAGTACATGTTGTTAAGAGTACTTTTTGTTTTTCTGGTGATAAATAAGTAGAAATAATCATACAGATCATAGAAAAATAATATTTCTAAAATTAGACATTTTTTGCCAGTTAAAATATGAGTGGAATAATTTGCTAAATAAGCACAATACTTAATTTTATATTCAGTTTTTATAAAAAATTTTATCATTTTGAAAGAAAATGTTCACAAAATTCCTTCAGAAATACATACATTTTACTGGGTATATGTACAACAAAACAGTAAATTCATGAGATTGTCGGTTTAAACATTTTGTTCAGAAATGAGTTATATTAATGAAATAGTCTCTTTTTAAACAGAAATAAAGGAAAGAATGTTTAAATATCATGAACATCACCACCACATTTTGCATTTTATGAGTCTCTGTCATTCTTTAAATGACTTTATTCCCCAGTCAGAGAATAAAGATCCAATTTCTAACTGTGCTTCACTGCTCAAGGTATGAAAATTTCTTAAAAAGGAAGTATAGGATCAATTTACTGTTAAATGTATTACAGAAGTGAAATGTTAAAACGCTGCAATGGTATGTTGGAAGCATTTAATTTTGATAGGCATGATGTATAGCTAGGGAAGTAAGTGTACTCAAATAATTATGCTGTCTTTGAAAGACTAGGCAATTTAAAAGTAGATTATCCAATGAGACTGAAGTAGTAGTTGTCAAATTTTCAGGAAGTAATTAAACAAGCAGAGGTTCTCTCTTTTTTTACTGGCCGTTTCTGGGTTGCATAGGGATTATGAAGAGAGACAAGAAAAATGACAGAGCAGGCTAAACAACACATCAAACTCCCCTTGAACAAAACTTTTTTTTTTTCCTTTCAAAATTACAAACAAGCAAAGTAACATTTGTAAAATTTTTCTTACAGGTATCAGAGAAAATGTTGCTCTTTGGAAAAACAACAGACAATAGATTTTATATTATTTTTTGAATACCTCACAATGAAATCCGTGTTGCCCCAGAAGACTAGTTCCCCTCTTTAGATTTGGGCTTTTTTTTTTTTTTCCAGGACTTTTGTTTAGAACCAGGCCCTTCTGGTTGGCTGCCATCTGGCACTTGGCCTTTCCTTTCAGAAAGTAGGGCTGCAATTGTTTCTCCAGCTGCTGTCAGTGCTTCCTGAGCCTTTGCACAGCTCCACACCACTCACAGGCTGCCTCCATCCTCTGGCGTATGCAGCCCAGCTTTGTCACACTCTGCTTTTTTCAACGCAATAGCTGCCTCTGGTTTTCTCAGTGAGATAATGCCTCATAATGAGCAGCTCTTTGCCTGGGCCTTGGTTCAGCTGAGAACGGCTGCTGCCTGCCCTTTGGACTCAGAGTGATGATGTATATCAGCATCCCACGCTTGTGGTCCAGCACAGGTATGCAGTTAGGTGACAAAATAACATCCAATGGCCAGCAGAAACATAGAAGGCAGGGGCACACCTTTAGCCCCACTTCACTTTAGTTCCCTTTTCACTTGACTTGCTTAGGGATGGACAGAATTGCCCAATTTTTTATGATCTACAAGACAAAATACTCCATGGAATATTCTAATATACATGTAAATGCAACTCTATGCATCTTTTGACTTGATTTCTTAAATTTCTTTCAAACAGTAAATGTGGTTCCCCCTCCTCCCCAAACAAACAAGCAAACAAAAAATAACATAATAATAAATTTATAGTTTATTTATTTATAATAATATATTTATTTATAATAATAAAATGTGTGACTGAGCCCCTACAGATTTTAAATAACAATGAGTCTCAGCCTCCCATTTCCTTGGCATCAGGATAAGCTGAGCAACCACAACACAACTGTGCCACTATTTTCATTTAAAGTAGATATGATGGCTGTTGGTAAGGAACCTGATCCAGTGATCACCAGAAGGTATTTTTAGGGGTCATCCATTCGATGAGGAACTTCAGGAGATTTCTGCAGAGAAATTTATACTTTCTAAACTCATGGTTTAATTATGATTCTGCAGAGACAAGTTCACAATACACAGGAAACTTTGAAATTAAAAGTACACAGGCATGGAGTTGAAGTAGTATGGACAGAAATTGGAAGTACAATTAGATGACTAAGTCCAAAACAGTGACTCATAAATCCTAAAGCTGTTATTGTGTTTAATCCATAGTGGTGGCTTTTAGTTTTTGTCCCAAGGACAGGTTTCAGCACCCCTAAACAAGTCACACAATATTTAGTGGGTCTGAAAATTCTTATCTAACTATCCTCATAACCAACCCCTGAGTATCTAGGCACTAAGTGTTGTATCAAACCAATGTTTTCTGACTTTAGGAAGATGAGAAAAGTGATTTACCCACTGCATGTGTTCTGGAGCATCTCTAACAACATAACCCACTCTCATACTTCACTGTAGGAGGAGAAAAGTTCTGTAGTTTTTCTTTCTTGTCCTCACTTCCATGCCAGTGCCTTATAGTAGTTAGGGTCAAATGCTATCTATCCCAGGGAAAAGAATAGCCAAATTTAGGTTTGCTAAAATGGTTGAATACTTTGAACTATGGCTGAGTTTTGGATTCTGTAGCAGGATAGAAAGCCCTTAACAGCAAGTCTAATTCAAGGTTGAGATTTGACACATAGACCATTTTTTGAGAGTGCTTATGTATCTTACATAATTTGTTTTTAAGGCAAATAGAACTGAAACATGATGCTCTTTCAAATACAGCATGCCTTTAATATTGTTTATGAATTTGTAGCAGTAAAGTATCTAGTTCTTGGCAGTAAGATGGAATTCATGGTGCTTTCTTAAAAAATAAAAATTAAAAATATATATATAACGTGAAAAAAAAAAAAAGAAACTATGTTCTTTAAAGTGACTCCATTTCAGCTGTGCCCTGTTTTGTCCAAATGCCATCTCATCACCAAAGATATGTTCCTTAATTTGTATACACTGAGTTTCTCTTCAGGAAGGAAAATAAATAAATTAAAGTTCAACATACAACTGTGCAATTTTGTGTGTTTGTTACTGCTTTTCATTCTGTTCTTGACAGGCACATAGTGACTCCCAAAAACAGTCTAGCCAAAATTTGCAAGACAGCCAAACCAATAAGCACTGCCAGAATATTAAGATGTACTACTTCCACTACAGTGCTCACGAGCTGTTTGGCAGGATGGATAGCTCAGGTGAATGGAGATGCACTGCTTGCTTCTAGAGCTATACTGGTGGTACAAGCCAGCTCACATCATGGCACCATCCCTCGTGGTCTAGTACCAGGACTGCTCTTCATGAGCCCAGGCTACCTATTTTCTGCTTTTGGTACCAGCTCACCAACCATCTCATGTCAGCACCCTCCAAACATATTCCGTAATCTGTAAAAGCAGGAATGCTGGAATCTGGTACATGAACGTCCAGCCAAGAAAGTGGCTTTCACGCTTATTCTAAAATTTCCACCCATCTCTCTCTGTGTGTTCCAGTAGAGCAGACTCCAGAGGACACATCCGACCCTAGGTGAGGGAGCAGATCAGATCATTGCAGCAGCTTCCTCTGACAAATGCCTCAGGAGAGGCAGTAAAAAGCACCCCTGTCCTTGTAGGATCCTGTGCCCAGGATCCCCATTGCCCTGCACAAGGCAGTAAGTGACACCAGAGACCACTTGGGGGGATTCTAGGTCCGTGGGACTGGCCTCTAAGAAAACAGGAAAGGAAACTAAGTATGTCGGATAGACAGACCAACTCTTTAATTGCCTACAAGTAGTCCTTTCTGTCTTGACTTATTCCAGAGGCATTACATTTCTCCTGCCAGCAAATTGCTGACCCTGCCACTTTCAGTTGCCTAAAGAACTAGCTCTCCTCCCCTCCAGCCAGGGCTTTGGCCACTCTCTCACTTGGTGCTAGGATGAGTGTGGAAACTACCCATGATGTAGGCAGAGCCAGAAAAGGCTCTCTTCACCTTTCTTACCCTCTCATACGACAGAATAATGCAGGATTTCTCGCTAAGACATCCGGATTTATAGATGTTTACCTCACCCTTTAAACTCCAAACTGCAGGATGTAGACCCCGGGTGAAAGCTGCTACCTAACAGTGGCCAAGGTGCTCAGCTGCAAGGGCCGGCAGCTACCCAGGGCATCTCCTGGAGCAAAATCTCCATTTAGAAAGTGCATAGTTACCGGTCCAGAAGATAATCCATTAACATTTCCATAATTAGCTCTTCAAAGTGAACTTGTACACTGTCTTTTCAAAAGTGGGTATCTGAGAACATCAGTAAGAAGATTTTGTTTTCTTTCCAAATTTTTTGAACTGTGCACCTGGAATATTTTCTCTTCCTCTCCTTGCAAATGGTAAAATTCAAAAATTAATGGGTTTTACATTTCTGAACAGTTTTCCATTTCTGTATCAAACCAGCATATTCAAAACATCATTTCCAGCATTTGGAAAATAGAGACATTAAGAAAATATAACATTAGAGGAAGGTGATAGCTCTTCTGCAATTGTACTATATGCTTAGGTGTATGCACTACACTAGAATGTGTTAATGACACTAAAGAGGCACTTTCCAACCTCTTTGTTCCTGGTAAACCCAGATAGGCACCTACATATCGCAAATATTATACAGCAATTCTAAAGACATTCCAGCTTGCATCCACAATATAAGGATATTAACAGGAGAGGTATCAGAGTACATATTCATATTTGTGGTTAGAAATACGGGTATGTGCACATTAATTCAGTCTTAGGACAGGTCTGTTAACAGACTGATTTTTTTCTTAGTTGATACAGCTGATCAGAGCTGGTTGCCCTGGCTGGGGAGTCACCAGCCCGCTGGCTTTAATGGAAGTGGTGCTGGAATCAGTGCCCAGCGAGAGGCTGGCGGTGGCGAGGCCGAAGTGTTGCAAACTGGTCTGGGACTAGTGAAGAGGAGCTGCCCTTGATACCCTGGAGGGGGACAGGTGCAAGGTCGCACTCAGCAAAGAAATGCTTGCGAGTTGCTCCTCCTCCAAGTGCGGCTCTTCGCCTTGTTTCGTGTCACTGGCACTGCAGGCCGGGGGGAGAGGAGAATACTCTCTGAGGCGAAATGGCAGCTGTTAATTGCAGCTGTTATTAATTACTGTGAGTGTAAATAGGACTGAGAGGCGTAAGACTGGTTTGCTGTCTCACACCGTGTGTCGGGAGCGTCCTTCGGAACCACGCGCCCTCTGCAGCCGACGAGCAAGGGGCGGCCACCAGCGGGGCGCGGTGCCCCAAACTGCCCCGTGCCCGGCAAGAGGTCGGGGTATGGCCACGTGGGGCATCGTTACAAATGCAAGGAGAAGAATTTGCGGGGGCATGCGAGAGGCACCAACTGGCCCGCTCTTTGGGTTCGTTTTCAGTACGGTGTCGCGCTGGTTCCGAATTGGGCGGCTTCGGAATTTTCCCCAAATAGTTACGGGGTAACTGATTTCGGGAACTCGACTCGATGCTTTGGCTTCCGTGCAGAGAAACGTGGATACGAGCACCCTTGCCAAGGCACTGGGTTTAAAACACAAACCAGAAATCCCTATCAAAGTGCGTCTGCCGCTCTTTCTTCCCAGCTAAGAGGCCGGGCTCCTGGAACAGCGGGGGCCGCTTGCAGCCGAAATAGGTGGTATTTCTACTCATCCCCTTTTCTCTGCGCCTTTTTCGCTCCACAGCACGTTCCTCGGCCATGTGTTAGGAGGCGAGGTGCTGGCTCCCGCCTCCCGTGCCGCCGCAGCATCCCTCTTCATCCCCGCAAGCAGCCGACCCTGCTCCCGGGGAAGAGTTCTCCCTGATACTGGACTCCTCTTATTACATTTCCCTCCCCATACCATTTTTTTTTTTTTTTTGGCGGGGTGGGGAGGAAGGCTGCCCTGGCGCTAGCGGCGAAGGTAAATCTCCCGGCGGCGGCGGAGCCTCCCCGACGGCAAAGGGCGGGCGCCGCGCCCCGCCGCTCCTCTCGTGGCCCCGGTGCTCTGGTTTTCCTCTCCCTGAAGCCCTGTGTACACAAAGGGCTTGCTTCTGCCTTTCAATTAGGTAACCGAGATTTATTTACTTTTGCTCTTTTTTTTACTTTTTTTTTTGCTCTTTTATTTACTTTTGTGCTCTCCGTACACATATTTAGTGTTTGTAGCTCCTGTCAGCCTCGGGGTTGGGTTTCTTTTCTCCCCGAGAAGTTATTTATTTGTATTTCTCGGGAGGCAGTTTTAAATCAAATGCCCGTGTCAGGGAGGACTCCGTCCTGCCTGGCTCCTAAAACAAGCCGGCGGCTTTTAAGGAGCCGTCGGGGCACCCCTTGGCACAGGGGGGCCCCGGCCGAGTACGACCCCCCCAAGTCCCCCGTTGGTCAGGGCTGGGGCCGGCCGCGGTTCTCGGGGTACCCCCGCCGCCCCTCGGCTCCCGAGGAGCCCCGGGTGGGTGGGTGGGCAGCTTTTTTGCCGCACGTCGGGGGGCAGGACGAGCACACCCCTCAGGAAAGACAAAACAAAGCAAAAAGAAAATAAGAAAAAAAAAAGACGGGTATTGCTGGAGAGCAAGGATTTCCCCGAGGTCAAGGGGCTGAGACGCGGTAAGGGCACCCAGCAGCCTGGGGAGGATGCCCCAGCGCCACCCACGGCTGCGGGTGGGGGACAAGGATGGGGAAGAGCGTGGGTGTGCGTGTGGTGGTGTGTGTTTGTGTGCGTGCGTGTGTGTGTGTGTGCGCGGGGGGCAGCTGCTCGGTGCTCCACGCAGCCGCGTGTCATCCTAGGTGGCAGAGGGAGCGCCTACCGGAGGAGCCAGGGATCTGCGAGGCGAGCCGGTGCCGCAGGAAGGCAGAGGGATGGCATTTACCCTCCCGGCCACGAAAGGTAAACAAGGTTTGGCCACTCTCGCTTTTTTGTTTGCTTCCCCTCGGCGCTCACGGACCTGCCCTCGGGTCCCACGCTGAGCAGAAGGCTGCCCCCGGCCTTAGAGGGGACCAAAGGGGACCGTAGGCGACCAGAGGGGACCCGAGGCGCTGCCTCCTTGCTGCTCGACTCCTCCTCGCCCCCCGGCTCCGGCCCGGGCCGCCCGAGGGGCTGCTGCCCATCCTTAGCATGAGGGGCTCGGGGAGGTGGGAAGGGAGCCGGGGTGGCTATTTTCCTGTAAGAGAGACTGGGGAAAATATAAATGCCTAAGAGATAACGCTCGGCCACCTGCTCCGCACCCTTCCGCGCTCCCCACGCCCCGAGTAGGAGCTTTTATTGTCCATAAAGAGCAAAACGGGAGCGGCCGGTAATGAGATCAGGAAAGGAGGCATTAGAAAAAATAACGCTGGGGCACCGCACGCGTAAAAGGAGGGTGTTCTCCAAAGACACTTCTGGGCGAGCTGCAGTAAAGGTTTTATTGGTAATCGAGAAGCGACTCCCACCCGCAGGCTTGGCGTTAAAGGACCACCTCAGGGGGCAGAAGTGACACTGCCTGGCTTGTGGACGAGACCCGCTGGGCAAAAAGCAGGGCTCGGTAATAACAAGTATTTACTAAACGAGTTACTGCCAAATGAACGCCGGGGTTTAGGCTTCGATTTGCCGGATAAGCTCTTTAGTAGCTATGAAAGCAGGCCAACAACTTTTATAGAGGAAAGGAAAATATTTAAAGTCAGTAACTTCTCTAGTAGCTGAAAATTAACTTCTGACAACAAACGGGATTTTCCCTCCCAGTCGAATCAAAGAATCAAAAAATCAAAAATTTATACTTAAATTTTACCCTGAAAGATCTACTCTTTTTTAAAATAACAGCACCAACAGGGAAATTTTTCAGCTTCATAAGAACCAAACGAAAGCAAAGCGCTGCCCGCGGACAGACGCCTGTGGTCAGAGCGGCTGAGAGCAGAGCACCCGTACCGGTGCCGGGAGGGTTTCGCACACGCAGGGAGAGCAGAAATGCCATTTCCCCTACAGGTCCTGAGGTTCTTCCGTGGGGATTTTAATTAGGCAAAGGAATTACCCGCCCTGGCGCCGTGCTTTTAGGTAGCTGCGGGATCTGAGTGTCCCCGGCTCATCTTCCTCCTCCTCCGGCACCGGCCTTTTGGGTTCCCAGCTGGGCCCCTGTGTCCTGAGGATCTCCTCGATGTTAACGTGGCTTTAAAGAGGAAAGCAGAAAAAAGAGGAAGGCGCTCGCGACCGATTTTAGCCCGTGCCTTGCTGCCTTTCCTCGGTTCTCAGTCCTGAATGGTCTCGCTGCAGCTGAAATCACTGAAAATCGAGGTAAGGGTGCGTTCAGATGCGGGTATGCAGAGGTAGCGGGAGCTTATGGATGAGCAATTTTGTCACTTGTTCAGAGCACTCTCCTTGAAAAAGAGGAGAAACCGGAGAAACGGTTATCCCTCCCCCAGATTAAAAACCATCTGCTATTTCTGAATGTTTAAAGACTTTTGTCAGGATTATGGCTTTATTCCAAATGATAAAACATAGGGATTTCACTTGTCACTGCCGCAGGAAAAGACAAAAAATCTCCACCTTCCCTGCTCCAAAATGACATAAAAAACCCAGAGCATCAGAACATTTTTGGTTTTTATTTTGCTTTCATTATTCAACGCTGAGACATAACAAACGATTACAGATCGGAAAACACGTTTGAAAAAGCAGTAGGGTCACGTTACGACAGAGGTCTGGCCAGCATTAATCTGGAGTTTGGAAAACAGTTGACAGTTGTGAAGTTTCTTTTCTTTGGTGGTTGTTTTTTAATTATTATTTTTCCTTTCCTCCTTCCCTTTAAAAATAACCCCCTCCATAATAATAATAATGAAATAATAATATCCCAAGCCCTACCGCGGTTACCATAAGCAGAGTCCCTTCTTCCTTTCCACTTGCAACCAGCACGACCGGGTAAATTGAAAGATCATTTAATTATTTTCATTCTAATCGCTTTAATCCCCCTTCTACTAGGAGCAAATGATGCTAATGGGATCCACATGGAGAAGCCCCGGGGTGGCGGTGGGGGGAATCCTCCCGGCCCCCCGCCCAGGCAGGTGGAGCCCGGCGGGGCGGGGCTCGGCCCGGCCAGGAGTTTTAAAATAAATAGTTTGCTCTTAAACCACCCCCTCCCACCCCCCCCCCCCCCAATATATATATATATAATTATTATTTTTTTTTGACACTCTCTAAGGTGACCCTATTGTCACCCCGTGGCGACAGGGGACCCTCCTGCAAAAGAGAAGGAAAATCAAGCCCCGCTCTCGCTCCTTGCCCCCCCCTCCCCCCCCCCCGTTGTCACCCCCGTGGCGATAGGGGACCCTCCTAAAACAGGGAAGGAAAAACGAGCCCCGAGCTCGCTCCTTGCTGCCCCCGGACCCCCCCAGCCTGCCCGGATCCTGAATTTGCTCGGGTCGCCCTCTCCATCCCCAGGCGTTCGGCGGCAATGCGCCAGTGCCGCCCGCTGCACCTCTCTGGTGCCCAGGGAGGAGCAGGAGGAAGGGGATTAGTACACGGGATTAGTTCTAGCAGTGCTGTCGGCGGCCAGAGACTCTGCATCGGAGCCCGCAGGAATGTAGCTCGTAGCGGGATCGCTTTGGTTTGCTTCGGGTGTTCGTGCACATGTTCAAATACAGTACCTGCCTGTTTTTATAAACAGCTCTCAGTACACAGTCAATCAATCATGCTGGCAAGCAAGCAGACCAGGAGCCTAGAGTATATACAAGACATAAATATATATACACGAACCCCCCGTCAGCGTTGTAGTATTTACACATTATTTTTCTACAACCCTTTTCTAAGGGAAACTCTATCTGGAAGATCTAAAGCTGGGAAATCAAGGTGAAAAAGTAGCAGATATTGTTGAGGAAGTTAAGTTATACCATATGTTCTAATACCAGCAAGGGAAATGTTAGAAATAAAAAGAAAAAAATGAATGTCCAAAGTTGAAGACTTGTAAAAAATCCTATTATGCTTACATTCAAGGGCTCAACTTGGAGAATATGTGGCTGAAAAAAACATGAAAACTGGTCGTCTAAAAATACGATGCAATAGATATATCTGGAAGAGACATGAGTTTACCAGATTTTCTAGTCAGCAGAGCATTCTTTATGTTGCAGTCATTTCTAGTCTTTCTTTAATTTGAAACATATTTACATCCAGAGATAGGTCCCTGCAAATGCACTGTGTATTTTTAACAATCTTTTGATAGTAAGAGCTCTGCACAGCCCCCTCTTTGTGACACTGAGCCTTTTGCTTGCAGGAGGACATGTGTGAACACAGCATCCTTGGCATGAGGTGCCCAGCAGATCTGAAGTATCCCAGCAATGCAGAGAGAATAGTTACCTATCAAGGTAGGAGAAAATCAACTTCCAGGACATAAAGGCAGACACCAAGGTTGGGGGAAACTAGGAGTTTCACTGAAACAGAGGTGGCTGGTGCTGCAGAAATGGCAGGGTGAAGTTCTTATGTTGCCATGATCCTGACCTATGCCTCTCTCCTCTGGATAGTGAGCACCAGGGAAAGTCCTGGGCTGCTTTGGCCTGGTAGGGGGATGATGCTCAGGGAGCAGGAGCTGAGTTTCAGCAGAGCATCACAGGCAGCTTTTCCCCAGTGGTGAAAGCTACTAAACAAGCTTGTAAAATTGGGGACCACCACATTGGTCTTGCTCAAGAATGATCTTGTGACTCTATTCCCTCTGTGGAGCCATTGTCAGGCATATTTTTCTTCTGTTACAGCTACAGCATTTGTTGTGCACATTTTCCAATCAAGAATAAACTTGATATTAAACTCACTTTCACTCTGTGGTTGTTGTTGTTAAAAACAAATCATATAAGGAGCCTAAAACAAACATTACTGATGTCAGTGGAGTGGTTTTTGATGCTGCCCTTGCAAGTTGGCTGGAAGTTAGAGACATAAATAGTAGGGAAATTTAGTTTCATCGGCTTCTCTGAGACTTAAAAGCACATATTTAAAAATGGGTCTGTCCGCAGAACAGGGATTGGATTTTTCATCTGCTTACATCTAAGACACCCTCCATTCTCCCTGTTAAGTACTATGTTTAAAATGGATTGGATTACTCTTTTGCTTAAAGGACATTTCCTTTTTTATATAACCATTTCCACTTGTCATCGTATAAGTGAGTGCTTCATCTATCAAAGCTTTACTCTTGTGAACTTGATGCATGGTTTTCTGTAGCAATGGATTATGGAGTCCTTTGACAGAAACATGTCTTGATCTGTGGTGGACAGAAGTCTTAAGTGAAAATTTGCAATTAAAATAGTACATGAAGTAATTAAGAAATATTTAATAACTTTAATGCAAGTGGTGTTTTATGTAAGCACTGTAGCACTGATTCCACGTTAATCTTCTCAGGTGATAATTGTAAGGAGACTTTCTTTTGCTCTCAATTAGCAGTGGATTAATTTGGGTTCATGTGAAGTTCACCATCTTTATTCACAAAAACTATTGGCAAACATATAAATGATATTTTAATGTTATGGAAAGATTGTGAAAACACATTATTTTTCACTACCAAAGATTCCCCCCGGATAAATCATTGTTAATAATACTATAAATAAACTGAGATCTTTGAGTTAATTCTTGTGTTCTAATCTGAGAGAAAAACAACAGTTATGAGATACCAGAAATGCAAACCATGTGAAGAGTTTGTCTGGTGACATAGAGGATTCTTCCTTCAGGAGGCACATACCTAAGCTCCCTTCAGAAAGCTAGGAAAATTAAAAACAAATTTTGATGGACAAGTTTGATTTATTTTTGTGTGTGCATTCTGCTAGAACAATTATCCACTTTTTTTTTTTTTTCAAATGAAGAAACAGCACAAATTTGTCAACAAACCAACGAACTTCACTTTCTTTAACCTTTCACCATAACTTTGTGATTCTTACTTCCAAAGCCAATGCTACTGGCCCACCAAAGACTGTAAGTGCCAGCCAGAGCAACCATATAGATCGTAAATGTGGGTGGATTTGTCAGCCACGTTCTCCTGGATAGATTATTATTTATCAGTCTATGAACAGACAAATTCTCCTTTGCTAGATTATGTGGTACACCTGTACCCTAGAATAGTTTACTGAGACACCTTTTCATTTGGACCAATGTTTTGCTGTTGCCAGTACAGATGGGGCTCTTCTGTTTATTTTACAGGCTTCATGTGCATCATTGTTGTGGTTTAACCCGGCTGGCAGCTAAACACCACACAGCCGTTCGCTTACCCTCCCCCCTCCCTCTCTGGGATGGGGGAGAGAAACGGGAAAGTGAAGCCGGTGAGTTGAGATAAAGACAGTTTATTAAGACAGGAATATAATAATAACAATAATAATAATAATAGTGATAATGATAATAGTATTAATAATAATAATGTGTAAGAAAACAAGTGATGCACAATGCAATTGCTCACCACCCGCTGACCGATGCCCAGCCTATCCCCGAGCAGCCGGCCCCCCACCCCGGCCAGCCACCCCTATATATTGTTTAGCATGACGTCAGATGGTATGGAATACCCCTTTGGCCAGTTTGGGTCAGCTGTCCTGGGTCTGTCCCCTCCCAGCTCCTGCTGCACCCCCAGCCTGCTCGCTGGCAGGACAGAGCGAGAAGCCGAAAAGTCCCTGGCCTGGTGTAAACACTGCTCTGCAACAATTAAAACATCAGCATGTTATCAGCGCTCTTCTCATCCTAATCCAAAACATAGCACCCTACCAGCTACTATGAGGAAAAATTAACTCTGTCCTAACTGGAACCAGGACAATCATGGATATTGAATTTGGCTATATCTCTTTTCTCCAAGGTTAAATGGTTTTTGACCAAAGCATTACTTGTATTAAGTAACGGTCTTATTAGTACTACTTGTAGTATGCATAAAGCCTCCAGTTTTGTTTCTTTTTATGGATAGTAAAGGATGGTTGTCCAAAAATATCTGAGAATGCTGCTATGTAGTAGTTGATATCATGGGGTCACTTACTGCTAAGCTAAGACCATAGGTCTGCCAGAAGGTGAGGTTAGAGATACTCCTAAGCTTTTACTTTTTCCAAACTCTACTGACATTCTGTTTTTCTCCTCGCTTGCTTTTTTTGACGGGGGGGGGGGGGTCAGGATCGTAATAGGGTGTATCTTGTTAAATGCATTGAAAGAATAATGTAGATAAGCCTCTCTAAGTGCATTTTTTTGGTGGCCTGCTTAGCACTAAAGTATCTCATATTCTATGTAAAATTCTGCACACTTCATGCAGCGGACAACTTCTAAAGTAATCTAGAGGTTGTAAATCAGCATTTGTAGGATTGATCTGTGGATGACTTTGGAATAAGGATGAGAACAAATTTATTGACATAAAACTATATGGCAACACGGGCTGCCTTAGTACCAAGAAAAGGAAATAATATATTAAAACAAATTTATATTAAAAAGCTGAAAATGAAGTTTTAACAAAAGTCAATTACTAACCACGTGACTTCTGCATTTTATCACATATGTAAACCTTATATGTAGGAAAAAGATTCAAACATTTGTTATCATATTTTTAGTGTGATAGATTTTTGTTTGTTTGTTTACTATAAATTTTGCTGCTGTGCAAAGAAAAAGAAAAAAGAAAAAAGGAAAAAAAAAACACCAAAAAAACCTAAGACAAAACTAAGTACAAATAAGAAATGGTACTGCCACACTTTAGACAGCATGCAACAATAGTAAATAAATTTATTGATATATATTACTAAGTGGGATATAGAAATAGGAAGTTATATTAAATGTGAAAAAATGCAGGATCTTGACTGTCATTAAGAAGTATGCAAAGAGAGACACACTTAACACATCTAAAGCAGTTCAGCGATTCCTTTGCTTATTTTGTCATGCAGGTGATTAATGCTGCAGAAGGCAAGTAAATGAGACCATTTAAAAGTTCTCCAGTTATAAAAATATATTTCAATTTGATTGTGTTACATGTAACTGCAGTAATTATTCTGAATTCTTAATGTGAAGACAGGGAAAGAGTAGTTGTGAAAACACTTTTTCTAACACTTAGGAAAATGTTGAGATGAAAGTCATGTAAAGAATACCTGAGGCATCATGCCATAAGGAATATGTTCCCTCTGGTGCAGCAGAGTAATATTAAATCTTTTTTACCATGTAAACCTCTGTGAAGGCTGATGAGTCAGTGCATAGAACATATCTGTGGAGAGGTCCACAGGACTGAATGAAAAGTCATGTTGTTGGCACTAGGTTACATGACTGCAGAAAGGCTTGCACAGCATAGACAGATAATGTTTTTTTGGAAAGGGAAAGCCTGCTTTTGAAATTAAAGTCTTCTTTTCAGTTTTTCTATATAGGATGTTTAAGAAGAACACAATGCTCCAGCTGTAGTCCAACAGAATAAATTTCCACAGGTATAGTGAAGGAGACGCATTGTAAATCATTTTCAATATCTGCCTTACATTTCAAAAGATACGCTCATTTTCTTATGCAATGGTTATGTATCAAAAATATTGTGAGCTTATTAGTTTTTGGATATTAGCATATCTTAGTTTTGGCTATTAACAAACGCATCTGCCTCAAGTCCAAGAGCGCATTCTTTGCAAATTGGCAGCCTCTTCCCATGAGCAGGGCTTAGAAAATGAGATCCTCAGAATTTAACCCTGCCAAAAATGAGATAGGTTGCATATTTGGTCTTTCTCCCCAAAAACAAAACAAAGCAAAACAAAAAACCCAAACCCTTATCTAAAAAAGCCTTGATTCCACCCCCCCCCCCCCCCCCCCCCCCCCCCCCCCCTTTAAATAATTTCTCAGCTGCATGGATTAGAAGATTTTCCAGAAGGTTAATAATAAAGGCTATGCCTCCTCGGAAAACTTATGTTTATGCTGGTATCCACTGTCAAACCCAGACATTGAAATAACGAATGAGGTTCACTTCCTCAGAATGTGTAAATGTCCTGACTCAGAGTTAAACTGTCAACAGCTGAAAGACAATACCATTGACATGTACCTGGCACTAGTTACTCAGGTTTATTTTTTCCTGGAAAGCTGTTTTGGGCGACAGAGTGGCGTCCGGGTTTCCCAGGTTGTTGTGCTGACAAACTGCAGTGGTGGTAAAGGCAGGGAGTCTGACAAAATCTCATTAATCATTTTAAATTAAATCCAACATTCCTTTCCAACTCTGCCAAGAAGAAAGCTAACTTTTACAAATGAATACCCTCTCTGAGAAGAACCGATATCCTGACCATGTTGCTTTCAGATAAATATTCTTGATTTCTGTCATGTACTAAATACCAAATAGGTATTATTTTTAAGCTGAAAAATAATGAGTTTGTTTAATGGCCAGAAATCTGAAAAGTGCTTTTTGTTCTTGTTTTCTATAATAGGTGCTATGCAGGAACATCTCTCATATTTAAACCCCCTTTTTTTTTTTTTCAGTGAACTGTAGATTTTTTGCTTTTCTAAATCATAAAGCAAATATAGAAAAAAAAAGTTGCTTTTTAATGGAATAAAATTGCACATAGGGAATGGAAGTGTTCTGTGCAAATAGTTTATATCTTCTCAAAGCTTGTTTAGATAAATAAGAAAGAAAAAATTGCAAATTCATTAACATCACTTAACAAAAGCACTGAAGTGATGAAGGAACTGTGTGATCTCTGAAGCTTTTTAGATAAAAATTCATTTCTGTAGCTAATCCTAGCTATTTGGTTATGATGTAATTACACCCATTGTATGGTAAATCTTAACTTTTAACATCTGATTAGATCTGATTAGAAGATCACATAAAATTTTATCTTACTAAAATCACTATTATATGTAGGTTATAACAGTTTGCATATTTCCCTTTAAGCCAAACTGAAACCGTAATGTGCCTATGGGAGACACAGGAAATCCTCTAAGTCTGTCCTTTGTCTATTTTAATAGTGCTTTTGAGATTAGTGATAGATTTTACAATGGCAGAGAACAAGTCATCTACTGTAAGGTTTATTACTTTTGATATTTACATGAAATATGTGAAAAGAAAGAAAAATCTTTCTCTTAAATACTCATTTGCAATCCAGTTCAAGGCAAGTAAATCCAACTTTTCTAAATACTTAATATTGTTGTTTTGACTTTCTAACATGAGAAAGTTAGTATACCTCAATCTTTGCTTAACTACTTTAAAGTAATTTAATACTTTTAAAAATAGAACTGTAAAAAAATCATATGGCACTACAATCTTAAATAGAGAACTAAGTTATTACCACTTCAAAAAAGAGCAATTCCAGTCTATAAATTTGTTTATGCAATGAACATTACTAAATTTTGGTATATTGCACAGGAAATAGTCACATTTATTTGCCCAGGTAAACAGTTCACTTTCCTAAATCTTTATTTTGAAGCTGTTTTATAATATTTGTTTTCCATTGTAGGGAATGGAAGGGAGAGGTTGAAGAGAATAATTAGAATTTATTTTTATTTAATGAAAATTTCTTGTCTACTTCAAAATTGACAAACTTGTCTCGCTTACAAGTGTTTGGACTTTTGTTTGTTGAAGATTGTTTTATTTTGAGAAGCCAAAGCTGTATAAATCTGTTATTTACCATGTGAGTGAAAGCTATTCAAGTTAGAAACACATGAAAATGTAAAATGTCAGACACAGACTATAACTAAGCTACATGAATATGTAATATACATCATATACTTTAAACAAATGCAATGAGAGACTCAGAAATTAATCCAGCCCTAAAAACTTGTATTATGTGATATTTCAAGTGGACATACACAAATAAAGAACAGTTGTCTTTCCATCACATCTGAAGTGTATTCTAAAGTCAGCTAATTTTCAGAAATGGACATTCAGAACACAGCTTTAGTTTTATAGGACTGGAGCATTTGCTATGCCACAGGCTCTTTTCTTCCTTTAGTGTATCTACTACGCAGTTAAGTGTGCAGGCAACATCACTTACATACCACCTTCCAGTTTGACTTTCCCAATTCCACTGTCAGGAGAGAGTTCTTCCACAGCTTCCTAACAAGCAGTCACAGAGTGTTTCTCTTGGTACAAATCCGTAAGTTGTATGGCCAAATTTCAAAGGGCATGCAGTGGTGGAACCTCCTACTAGCTGGGGAATCATTTTGTGGTTAATAGTATGATCACATTCGCGTAATTAGTTTTGAGATCCTCTACGTATTCTGAAGTGCTTGATCAAGTAGCTACTTTCACAGCAAACCAATAGTACAGTGCTTAGTAACACCTGGGGCAGTGTAGTTAGTACCTATCACTATTTTCTTTTCAAATGTACATGGAGAAAGCAATAGTGTATACTGAAGAAGACACTGCCCAAACCTTTGTTTTTAGAGGACTAAGGAAATTCAAACTTTATCTTTTCTCTTTGTAAGAATGGTTTTACACCTGCTTAAGATTTTTTTTTTCCTTGTAAAACATGGCAGAAAATTGCCTAACTTCAAGAAAATTCTAGATTTTTAAAATAAATAAATAAAAATTACTTATCTGCCACTCTGGAGAAAGACACAAACCTCAAAAAAAAAAAAAAAAACCACAGATGAGATGTCTATTGTCATTTTTTGTTTATTGGTTACCTCTACGGGAATTCACATGTGGCACATTGCACATTGAGGTTTTCTGTTCCACTCTGAATTGGTAACATAAGGTACAGCATGAGTTGGGTGCTAATCAACTAATGCTGTTCAAAATCATACTCAGAAGATCAGATGCTGTTATTTGTACATGAGTAGTTTTTTTTTTTTTTTTTTTTTTTTTTTCCCCTGGACTTTAAGCATATTGTCCTGTTTCTAATTTATCACCCTGGTCTTTGAAGCTTTCTAAACCTTGTTAATAGATGTACTCAACTATCCCAGACATAACATATTCTGCCTGCCTGGAGGCTTTGTTCTGTATCTGCCTGATGATGGGAACCGAGGGTAACTGGAAAGTAAGAGAAATGCAGATTAACGAATTGTACTCTCATATCAGTGCAAAATCTAAAACACTATCTCTCATGTCAACATAGGTGCCAGTGAGAAGAGAATGAGACCTTGAGCTGCATTTGTGGTCCCAGAAGAAAACTCTTCCAGATAAGATTAGTTGTAACTTCAAAATTCACTGAATTCTTCTCTTTATGTGCGTAATGTCTGAGGAGTGTTTTCTAGAAATCTGTAATCTGCAGTCTTCATGTAAGAGCACCTCAAGGAGCACACAGAGACTTGTCCTTATTGTTGGTTTTACAGATTACATTACAATTTTCCTGTTTTTTTTTTTTTTTTTTTTTTGAACAGGGACAGACGTTTGCCTAAGGCAATGTTTAATATAATGTTTTTAACATTTCATGTTTGAGATTAATAAATGATTAAGGAACGCACCCTTGGGCCTTGTGAAATACATGAAAGGACACAGGGTGAAGCAATGAGGGACCCTGAGAGAGGGGAATGATACTGTAAAACTTCACTGGAAGATTGCTGTAATACTGCTGGCAGTGTACGCTACACGAACACAAATGACATTTAAACTTGATTAAAGGTAATTTAATAAAAAATACAACTCTTTCTGAGTGCATTTTTGCATGTGAACCAGAGCTATGAACAAAATCTTGCTTATGCTAAATACTTGAAGAAGCAACGGTAGCTACGTTTTTTCCCCTGTTATTTATGTAGCCCTTATGTAGATTGAAGTAAGTATATTGTCAGTCATTGCTTTTCTCACATCTAAGACGAATGTAATAACCACTCAGTGCCAAAGATAAAGCAGCAGTGTGGGCAAAGTGCATGCCTATGAGGAGTATGACCTGCATTCAATTCCTGTCTCTGCCATAAGCTTCCTACATTTAAAAAAAATAATAAAAAAATCCACAGCAATCTCTAAAACAGAACTAAGATGATCTTTCTACCTCATCTCATGGTGTGGTAGGTAAAAATGATAAATCTATTAGTTACCACAACGAAACCAGATGCTAGAGATAGCTGAGGATTATGTAAACAAACAATCAGGAAAAGATTAAGGAATGACTCTTTTTCAACTACATATGATGTCAGTTTAAGAAAAGCACTGCACTACGGGTTAAAACCAGGCAAAAATCCTCATTAACTTCCTTCATTTTCACTTCAAATGCACTAATATTCTACACGCTTCAGAGAATGTAAGATACGACCTGACTTGAAACCATTTCTCAAGTATTTTCATAAATCTAGAAGTATTTAAAAAGCTAGCTACATAAGAGACTCAGAAAGAATACTTCAGTATCTCAGTTGGCCAAACAGTCTGCAACAGCTCCAGACTTGCACAGTAACCACTCTAAGCGTGCACAGTCACTGTTTTTAACAGCTTTAACAATGAGTCATCTGGTATAAATTTGCCTAGGCATTTCCATCATTGACACATCTAAACTGAGGGAGGTGGTTGAAAGAAGCAACATGTTTAGCTGCTCTCTACCACTTTCCCTGTTGAAATTTTCCTTTGCTTACAGTGCTGAATAGCTGAATGTAGTTGTCCTACATCACCAATGTGCCTACAATATAGGTTAGCTATGTGTAAAACACACATTCTCCCTAGGCTGTGCCTAACTGACATCAGGGTTCATCTAAAACAGAGGTTGTAATCTTCGTTAAATTTGAGTGAATAGCACATTGCTATTATTCAAGTTAGTCATATAGCATTAAATATCAACTTAGATATTTTACAAGTATTCTGTCATCTTCTAGAATAAAATTTCTTATAGTATTCAAATCAATGTTTCTCTAACATATGTATCTGAGGTAATTAGCACTGTAAAAGAAAAAGCTTAATGCAAAAGAAAGAAGTACACTCTTAAGAGATAAAAGGAGAAATTTTAGTTAAAATATTTTACAATAAAATAATTATGATTATAAACCTCTTTAGTTAAATATGTACACATTACATGGCATTTTAAAAAGAATGAACTTATTAAAGTTTCAAGCAGATCTAATGCACAAATCCACCACTTTGTCAGCTTAGACTGTAATGTCAGTTTTAACATTTGTAAATAGCTGTGTCAGACTAATGGCATTGTTTTGTGCAAAACTAAAAAAATTATGAAAAACAAATCTCCAAATCCTTCCATTCCCACAGTAAATAGTTAGAAAAGGTAGTTTGCACATACACACACTTACACACACGAACTTTGATTGCATACAGAGGTTAGAATGACCAGCACTAAAATAACCCCCATCTCTACAAAATAATCAATTTCTTGAACTGATGTAGTTTTTGAAAATTACAAATCTTAAGTGCTAGCAAATTGTGCTTTTAGGCAGCCACATGGCCAATAAGGTAGATGTTGTCATAAAGGTGCCCTACAAAATCTTCACTAATATTCTGTGCAGCTCGTCGTGTATTTCGGATGAATTCTCTCTTTGACATTTTGTTCTTCACATGAGGGCTGGTTAGATCAATGGAAAGTAGAATCAAAGAGTAACACAGTACATAAACTGCATCTAGACAAGAAAAAAATATAAAAGGAAACAGTGATCATTACAAATATTATTTCCTGTCCAAGAATCTTACCAAGTCTTCAGCATCTGGGCCTATAACTGTACATATAGGTACATAAAAATACAAAGGGATATCCCACCAACACAAAATTTAGTATATCAATTTTCAAAGTAATAACATCAGCACATTGCCAGATGAACAATTACAAATCTCTTAATATTTCTACAATATCTAAAAGTCACTGATGTGTCTCTATACATTCATTTAAATGGATTCTTGAAGTTTTTATAAACTAAGGTCAACATCCAGCTAAAGCTTATCTTTAAATATCTTTAAAAGCAGTCCCATTGCTGAAAACTGGCTCCCCAGCAACCGATTAGAAATGCTTATGTATTATGTTGTTTTTTTTTTTCAGCCCAAACAGGATGATGCCTGAATATTCAACATAGGTGAAAGATCTTCCCAAGCCATGTTTGTACTTCGACAAATATTTTAGGTACTGGTTGTGTATTTATTGTGAGCAGTAACATCAACCAAATATGCACAGAAATACAGAGTGATTCACTGAATCAAAGCTCTTTTTGCTTACCAGGGCTAAGGCCAAGCTCTCTCATCAAATCAGGGTTACAAGCACAGAATCTGTGAGAGAACTTTGTTATAAGAGTCTCAAGGTACTCCCCACGCTCCTCAGGGGCATGAATATGTCTGAAGAACTCTCTCAGTGCATTTGGTAAGAATTGATTTCTGAAGTTGTGCAGCGTCACAAGGTCATCCAAAACATCTCGCCTGGTAGAATAAAATCCCACATGATTAGAGAAGTTTCTTTTACCTATTTACATATGAAAATGTAGGTTTAAAAATCGATACGGAAGGTTTAGAGTAGTTTGAGCTTTAGAATAGTTTATTAGCTTTATTTTTGTTGAAAGACAAAATTATCACTAACGATACAAAGATAGTAATATAAATGTTCTTCAGGCACTTACAATAGTAACCAAATATCATAAAAATATACATTAATTAGCAGTTTACGTTTCTTTATATGCATAGTCACTTATACTACACATAAAGGCTTCAATTCCTTTAAGCTATCCGACAGTCATTTAAAGAGACAGTAAAGGGAATACATTTCTGTGTATCATGCATATTTTGTTGCTTAAGTAGAAGCTGTTATAGCAGTATCTTGTTAAAACCCAGCTTAAGTTAGATAAAATTTGCTCTCAAAGCCCCTTTAAAGTCTAAGTCCATCAGAGTGCAATGCTCTGAGGTGTTTTCAACTGCGCACAGAAACAACGAAATCATTCAGACTATTCTAAACAAACAGACATGAAGAAGACATCTGAAGCAAATTTGGAAATAAATTTGAGTGAAACAAAGAATATTCTGTTACATTGGTCCTTTCTATTAAACAGTTCAATACTAAGAGGGATACCTAGAAACCCAGTTTAACTTTCAGTGCCTGATTACACTCCATGAATGGAAGATGAATGGCAGTAGGTGTTGCTAAAATTAACTTGCAATCTCATCTGATAAATGGTTTTGTATTTCTTCTATTATACCAAAACTTCATAATCTGAAGTTTTATAGCACAAGACTGTCAGTGGTGATGATACTAAAAAATGACTCCTAATAAAAGGAGTTCTTTAGTAGTACAGGCTGAATAGGATGAGAAGCAGGAGAGGATTCCTGCTGTAAATGCTGCTGTCCCTCTGCTCTTCCTGTATAAGTCCAGTTGTTATTTTCCTCCTCTTACAACTTTCGTTTGAACTGGTAGTTGGTGCCCCTCTTTCCTGATACTGCATCACCCCAACCTGAAGGTACCCTGATGGGCAAAAGAAAGCACTGCGGAGGTGGAAAAGCATGCTACAGTAGGGGGTAGAGTTCCCTACCACAGTCAAATAGTGGTTAGATAATCCATCATTAATTAAAAAGCTACTACCACTTCTTAAAAGGACTGTTTTTCATGCTTAACACCAAAAAGAAAGACCAAATCAAAAAAAGCAACAAAATATCTACAAGTCCTGAACATCATACAGCACAAACTATTGTGTGCAGTTTGAATGCACGCTACAGCTTACACACAATTTATATGAAGAACTGCAAAAATGGAGAAATAGCACACTGTGTGAGATTGATACATTGGTTATAAGTAATATTTTCAAGGGTTCTTATAAGGTGTTATAGTCACAAATTCTAGAACCAAGAAACTGTTCAGATTTAGCAACAGCATTACCTAGCTGTGTTTTCATGTAGTTTTAAAGCAATAAAATTATATTAATATAAGCAAAATATTTATTGTTGAATGGTGCTGTACACTGAGAATAGCAGTTTTCTCCTCACAAGAAATTCAAGTTACCTTTCATCAAGATAGATTCGCAGCTTCTTCCAATTTAATGTTCTTGTGCAAAAGATAAACTTAGCTATTTCCTTTGGCGAATCGTCTAGTATGCCTTTGGACATAAAGTAGTTGACTCCCTGAGATAAAAGATATGTACATATAAATATGTTTAATCTTCATATTATGTTTAGGAACAAGCACTGTCCTTAGCAATGTAGGAACATAATACAATTTTATATATATATATATGTGTATATTTTTTTTTAAGCAGAATTATTCCTCTTCCTCTCAATAACATTTCAACATGCACAATACAATCTAAAAGGAACTTAATATGTTGTTATGGTTGAGATTTTACATATACTGACAGCAGGACATTTAAAATTATGAATCCCATAATTCTGTAGTATCTCATTTACAGTGTAGACTAATATTTTGGTTTTAATACTGTTAAAAATTGTATTTAAAATGCTACAGGGACCATAACATTTAATTTCATAACTTTTGTAGAGAAGAAAATCTTAGCCATAATGTGTTTTGTCTTTTAAATCTTTGACTAAAACATTAATGTTCTCACATGTATATGACGCATCACATTCAAATAGATGCATTAAATGCATTTGTTTAAATGTGTAATAATGCAAATAAACACAAGCACACTGATTTCAAAGCAGAGGTAAATATAAACATATATAAATGTGCATACACATAAATAAGAACACTGCATCAATATATAAATACCTTAAGAAAGATAGAACTACTGTGTATATTTAATATTCATATTATAATTTCCAGAATTTTCCACTTTGCCAAGCACACATTTCTTATAGAATACACATGCCAAATTTCATTTAAAAATAAAAATATTTCATAAAAAATATTTCAACGATATCCTGAATTCTTTATGTTCACTGCAATATCCCAAAGCATGAAAACTATTTTCCCTTCGATCAAAACCACATTGATGGATTTTTAAAATGTTCAAATTTTCCAACAACAAAAATCTAACCAACTAGCTTCATTTCATTTGCCAGGGAGTGGGAGCAGTTCTGAGAATTGGTTAAACAGAATTTACATTCCTTAATTACAGTATCTATTAAACCATAATGTTGAAATAATGTAAAATGTGTAGGGGAGTGCATCTCTGTGTAGGCAGTATACACCAAGGTAGTGCCACTACCTATATCACCTTTAAAACACTTCTGAAATCTTCTGAAATGAGACCACTATTTTTTGTAAGTCTGCCCTTTTAGTTTACATTGTATACATTACATCTATAAACACGTAGGGGAAACCTGTTCAGTCTATAAACTAACTTCCCAGTGCTGTGCAATTTTGCTTAAAAAAGAAATAAAGTACTGAGCATAGGTTTGGAGAGATGTTTTATGAAGTGGATCAGTAAAACAAAATCTCACGTATATCAAGTAAAAAATAAATTAGAATATACGCCCTGAGATACAGTCAGATACTTAAGATATCCATGACAAGTGAAAAGCCAATAAACACCTGTAGCATTATCCAACCTTTTTTTTTTAACCAGTCCATAATTTTAGCTTATATATTTACAAAAAATAGCAGCGGAGAAGCATTCTTTATTTTTAAAAGAGTGTTTTCTAAAACAAATACAAATATAAAGTTTTTTTACAGTTAAGAACAAAATAAACCAGTAGTTTTAGTGCCTGATTTTAAGAATTATTTGCAACAGTAATGAAATGTACTGCATTATACATCTGCATTTAAGTCCAAATTAGATTATATTTAAGTCTGTTTGAAATAAGGATGGGCAATGTATGGTTAAGTACTTTCTTGAATTAGAGGTAAATGGGAATGTAAAAATGGGAGACCAAAATGAATATGAACCTCTTATTAATTTCTCTAGTATTTTGACGGTGTATATGTAACTAACAGCGGGACTCCAGGGCTTCACTATTCTTTACACTTTTGGCTTAACTATGCCTCCTTTACTTATATCCTGACTTAATGACACTTTAGCATTTGCTTCACTAAGAAGTGCGTGTTTACGGCAATATAAACTGGACCCTGTCAAAGAAGTTTCAGTAACGCTCTACTTTTAAAAGCATTTATGCTGCAGCTATTTAACGAACACTTCTGCAACATATCCAGAAAATACCTGGCACTTCATAGATGAAACAACATGAAAACAAGACAAATGGGATTGATTTTTCTGTGTCAGTAAATGCCGTAAGTCATTTCTTTTGTGCACTAGATTACAACTCAGTGTAGGATCCTTATCTGATACTCTAATGAGTCTTTGCAAAACATTTTTATCCTGTCTCTTAATTCCCTCTCTCTCCCCACCACACAACACTTGACAATCTCTCTCTATGTGAATGCAGTCTCTTTATTTATTTTCCTCATCTCTTTCACAAATAAACAGGGTATAAATAAAATACACTTCAACACAAGCCATCATCTTTAGTTGCTGTTTATTTCTTCCTAAGCAACCACAAATACTTCGCAGCAATAGAAACCTGATTTCTCTTCAAAGTTCTTAAATTTTCGCTCACAGCAAATTAAATTTATTTTCAAGATTTAAGGCATGTCATCAAATCTGCTTTCTGTAACACTGTAAACGCTGCCTTGAATTCCTCTCAGAATCCACATTTCAAATAAATCCCTTTAGGAAGCTAAAATGGTTGCTTGTGGCAGGTATACTAGCTGAACTAAGTAGTCCTACATGCTAGTAAAATCTATGCTAAGATTATTTTTCAGTCATCTGGTGATTCTCCTAGGCAACATTTGACTGAATTCAGCTAGGCAGATCTGGGCCACTATCCACCAGGTCTGAAGAGGTCTTTTTAACACTTAGGAAATAGAACAGGATGAGCTGGTTTGGAGGAACAGTAATTAGGTGAACAGCACAACAGCCTAGATTGCCAGCAGTTCTCTAACTTCTGCGAGGAACCTGTTTGTCCCTATGATATTCTCAGCATTATAGAGTTAGGAAAGATTCCTTAAAGACACCTTGCCTTCCATGGCCAAGAAGCCAGCTCTGGATAAAATCTTCATGGATGAAAGAGTACTTTGATTGTATGTGGAAACAGCAATCACAGCTATAGCCCAACAGTAACAAGAAAAGCAATTCCTTGTATTTCCATAACTTATTTTCTATAATTGCTCTTTTTTTTTTCCTTTTTTCCAGCCACAAAATGCTTATATTACCAATCTATTCTGTTACAGCACTGACACCTCTGGCTTACTTTCTCTAGTTCCCAAGAGTCTTTCCATTCATTTATATCCATACAAGACAGCTAAAAATCAAAAAGTTTTCTTTTACAAAATTGGTTTAATTTCTGCATTGATTTTATTCTCTTCTAATAGTACTCCCAGAGTTTTTCAGTAAAGTAGTTAACATTAAAACATTTGTAGTTGCCTTGGACCTTTCCGTTTAGTTACACATACAAAGCAAACCAACCGTACTCTACGTTGGTGACACAGAACTCTTTGAAATCACATTTCCTCTCCTCCTACACATACACGTTCTCTGTTTTTAAGATTTAAATGGGATTGTCTGCCAAATCAGAAGTAGGAGATCACAATGCTTTTTACCTAATGGACATTTAAAAATACTACAGCTAAGTATATGACAAATACATTTATCAATAGAGACAAATTTCACTTAATATTTGAAATCTGACAAACATTTGTACACTACTCTATTTGTTCAGCTGATGTAGTTTTAAAAGGTGACTAAGGAAATTGCTAGTAGCATATCAACATTAGCATTTTCTGTTGACTTTTTCAGGCTTTGGTAGGATTATGTAAATATCAACATGAGATGCAGATTTCTTTCTAGACTGTGCTATATTTTTTTTAAAAAAAGGAGGATTTTGATCACCAAATTTAAACATTCTTAAATAAATGCTTAGGAAATATGGGAATTCAAGTTTAACTACTTGCTTGATTATACAGATGATTTTCTGGGGGGCAGTGACTCTGCTTTTATTTTGTATATAAATAAAGGGCCCTGGCCTTTTCTATCCCCAATTTCTATTTGGGACTTCCACGTAACACTAACATGATTAGTAAATGATAATTAGAAATGTACAGTATTATTATTTACATTTCTTTTCTACATAAATACAGTATCTTAATACATTTCGTGGTGATTCTTCCAGAACAGAACACAAGTACTGATTTTATATTTTCCAATAGGTATCTATAAGGTTCTTTTCCTAAGTTATCAAGTCATACAGTGTTTTACTTATTTGGTGACAAATGTGGACACAATATAAAACATCCACTTCAACAGCCTCTTTCATGGTATGTCTTTAAAATACAGTCTCAGTGATACACACTTGTGATGCAATCTTTTAATTGTAGAAATATTTTTCATGTTACACAGCTTCCATAACTGGTAATTTATATGACTGAAGTTCTTTGACTTAAAAGGACAGTTTTCAAAATGGTTTCAACTCTCTCATCCATTCCACCTTTTCACATAGTTAGAATGGAAGTTGAAATCACATAGAACTTCTTGCCCCTGCCACATGCACATACTTTTAATATTCTTAGGAGAAATAAATCAATGGATCTCATCCTTGGCTTGCTTAGTAGATCACTATGAAATGGGATAAGTGTTCCAAAAATTTGGCTAGAAATATACAGCACAGTAAATATTCTATTATCTATAGGCTACCTATAATTAAAAGCCAGGTAAGGTAGCTTTATGCACGTCACTAAAAATTCGTTTATAACCAAGAACAGAAAACTCACCTCCCTAGTAAAAACTAAGGGCAGTTGGTAATGAATGAACCAACTTCCATAAAACTGGAAAGCCAAGTACAGTGTAAACACTGTCTCTGTTTACTGTACTTTGCTGTTATTATGCTACATAAAGGATATCCTGACCTCTATGAAGGCTGAGAGCTTTAGTACTGGCCAGATTCCAATAAATCCATACAAATAAATGCTTTAAGCAGAATCTGTAAGAACTGCTATCATCAAGAACGAAACAAAAATTAGATCTTCTTTCCTGACCAAAGTATGTTTCCACCTTCATTTCCAATCTTAAATCCATAGCATAGCCCCGTGTAATAAACTTGACAGTATATTTTGCAGGGAGTCAGAAACACTATACAAAAAAGTGGGAAATAACTTCTGGTTGCTTACAAGCTCTGAGTCATAAGCATACATGATATGGAATGAGCACTGCATGAGAAACGTTTTGCATATGTCATACACTCTTTAGAATAAAATACAGCAGAGACCATGTAGGCAGATTAAACAACAGAATACTCATATTCAAGTCTTAATACTAACACTAAGTCACCCCTTCTCCCAAAAGAAAACAAAAAAAAGTTCCAAAATCTTGGCTACAGTGATGCTGCCATTATGATGAAAAACCAAACAACAAACAAAAGAACAGAAACCAAACATGCATTGGAAGGTTTTCAGATTGTGTAATGTGATTACGCACATCCTTTCAGCAGGATGTGAGCACCTGCTATGAATTATGCAAGCTCATGCACACAACCAATACATTAAATTACAGCAGATATCACAACACCATGCACATAACAATGGCTAACCAGAGAATCCTACCACAAAGTGTGTAGATGCTCTTCCCTACCCCGTGAGCCACCGCTAGCTCTGGAGCTGTTGCTGTGGAGCCTGGTTACCCATTTTCATGACATGGGCGGTGTCCTTTGGAGAATCTTGCTCCTGTGGCTGTAAATATTTCTATTTTTATAGTACTTTGACCAGGTCTGTTATCAAATGTAAAGCAGAGTTTGGCAGGAAATTCCATGACACAATTTGTCATAGTGGAATGTCACATCATATATTCCAGTCACACTGTCCTTATAATAATAATTCTGCCAATATCACAGTTGTAAACAAGAAAAGCAATGGTATCTGTGAATTCTCCTGAAACTCAGGCCCTGAGTGATTCCTGCCAGGCTATGGTGCTCCACAGGGAGAGAGGAACAGAAGCCCTTAGGAGATATCCTGAGGTTTTAATCTCTCACTAGGCCTGACACAGACTGTTCGTATCGCCACTGTACAATATAACTATAATGAAACCAGAAGGAATGTAGCATAACAAATTTAATACCTAGTTTAGGTATACTATAAAGTAGCTCTAATTTGCTCATCTTCATTTCCTTGAAAAATACCAACACCTTTATTCAGTGTATTTTGTGATGGCTCCAAATACTTTAAACCTACCACAATTACTTTAAATTAGGTTGGAACATAACAGTATATTATAAACTGAAATATGAAATGAAAAATTATCCTAAAATAAATTGAAAGGCAAATAAAAATTTGGGTGGGCAAGGCTGTTGCCAATTAAAACTTCATATATCTTTGAAAACACATTGTGTTTCATTTGCAAAGCTTTACATTTATTACTATATTCATTAAAATACTGCTGAAAATCAATGCTTATCACTCAAGCAGCAAGGTGCTGATAAGACATCTCAGCACTGTGTATCAAAGTTCAAGGCAGAGCTCTACGAGAGAAATTACAGAATACTATAATTTGTGACTAATAAAAGTAGTGTGTTTCTTTATCAAGCAGAATATGAGATAAAGCAAGAATTTAAACAAAATCCCATTATTGTACTGATTCATATGACTGCTTTATTTATTTCACCCTGCGGTCATAAGTTCATGTTTTCTGCATCTTATCAGCAGAGTGAACTATTGGCTCCTGGAAGTATATCTTTTCATGACTCTTAATTCTTTTCCTACTTTGGATTTATTCAATTGCCACTTCCTTGTGTATGTATAAATATATGCAGGAAGTTAATATTCCCTTTTGTTCAGTAATATCAACTCTTCCTAGGAAACATGAAGCAGGAGGAGTCTGGTTTTGTACACAAAAGACTCTCTTTGTCACTTTGGCATTAACTATGTATTTCCCAGGCAAAAGCTGTCTACTCTCAAAGTCTTTTCTTCTTTGAAAGGTGACAGAGAGAAGGCAGAAAGTGACTTTTCCAGTTAGTTACATGAATTAATAAATGGAAACCTTTTAGTTTGACATGGGGTATTTTTTGAAAATAAATATATGGCATTATATACTTTAAAGAAGATTAGGTTTATGCAGAACAAGTGTCCACAGAAATCAAACCAATCTGTCAAGTAGTTCAGGAGTAAATCTTTTTCCATAATATTTCAAGATGCATTCCTTGACAGTGAAAGTTTAAAAATGCTTTACAAGAAATTGCAATTGTCACAGAAGTAATTGCTGTCACTTTATACCTCATCCTGCTTTGCATGAAGTCAACTAAGTGTGATCAAATCCATACTGTGAAGCAGCATTTTAGTTTATGTATGCGTATTATTACCCTTTTTAAGATTCTCACTGCCTCTTCAGTTAGGATTTCCCCCTTGTTCCCATGCCAATACATGGTTATGAGTTTCTGGCATCCATAGGTCAGACTACTGTACAGAGCATTTAAGAGGCAAGCCATGTAAATGATGTGCAGAGGTACCATATGCAAAAAAGATCAAGAAAGGGCTGTATCTTAGTATTAACCAGTCCTATTGTAGAACAATACCTATTAAAACTTTGCTTCTAATATGTCTATGGCTATAAAACAACAGTCATAATTAAACTGTTTATTACTGTCAGCAACAGTTCACTTACCTCATCAGGGTTGGCATTAAAGGTGAGACTGCCCTCATCTAGCTGCATATACAATTTTCTAAAGGAAAATCCTAGAGGTGGATTCTTATTGTATATAGAACAGTGACCCCAAGTGGATTTGCACAACCTATGAAAACAGAATTAGTCTATTATCAAAATTCTTTTCTGTATTTCATACATTTAAAGAATCAATATGTAATCACTGCTGCAAAGCCAAACACTGAAACAATAAGAAAAAGGTTGATTGTAGCACTTAGTTCTTAAGCCTTTTGCATGTGTGTTGCTAAAGTCTTCAATTATGTGATGATTTTTTTTATTTTGCAGGTTTTGGTGTATTTGAATGCAATCTCAAAATGCATCCCAGTAGGTGGCATCATAATGACATCCACACAGCTGGGACCTCTGGCACTTCTAGTCACTTGTTACCCACTGTTCGGATACAAGTTCTCCTGCAGCAGTATCAGAGATTAAAAAATTGTGTTTATTTTCTTGTGCTCCTGTTTTGCAGTGAGTGAGATGCCACATCTGCATCAAATTATGCAACTCACTACTTTCTACCTGTCCTTTTTCCAGTCTTGACCAGTCTGGGTTATATGATCCAACCCCACCCCTCCATGTGTATTTCATCTATATTTTCCATTAGGTCCCAGTTTCTTTTCTTTCTATCCCACCCCGACTCCGTATCAGTTTCATCAGTTTCTGTCCCTCATCTCAGTTTCTTTGATGACACCATCTGAACTTCCCTTGAACTATCACTTCCTAGGCACTTGTTTGTTATAGATTCCTTATTTCAGTTGCGGTTCCGCTTTAAGGAATCTGTTTTGTAAATAATTGACCACAATAGTCAGAATTCAGCAGGTAACTGCTGAGAATGTGAAAGAAACTTGGTTTTCAGATCAGGAACCTGAGTCTTATTTGGACTGAGTTCAGAACTACAACCACAGGACTTGCTGAAGTCTAAACTCAAACACATCCAATACAAATGGAATATTAAAATAAGATGTTTGCAGATATTATGTGAACTGAGACTTTTATAAATTTGCTAAATAAGGACAGGTTTTCATGACCAAACTGTATGCTTGGAAGGAATATTTGTGAAGATTTCACTAAATATTTATTTATATATATATATGAGGTGTGTCACAGGATGAAATATTTCTGAGGGAAATACACTTTCTACCAGCATGTTAAGAACATACACTGCATACAACTGTTTAATTAAGAAGCTATAGTACACTTACGCTTTAGTACTGGAAATTTACTTGTATTTTGTATGGTTTTCAAACTAAGGATCAAAAACAGTACAACGCATACCTACTCAAATGTTAAGATGTGCATAAACTTAGAAGCTTAGCAGAACCTTCACCAGAATTCATATTTTCTGTCAAGACAACGGTCTCCAACAACAGAACAACTGTGACTAAGAAATCATAATTGCATTATTCTATTACTGCAGTTCATAAAGCATAATAGGAAGGGAAACTGCTTCAAATGCAGATGGGCAAATAAATAGATGATGGAAGGAAAAAACCTAGAGCACAAAGAAAAGAAAATAAACAGGACCTGGAACAATAACCCATTTACTATATTAATACTACTTACTGTCAGTTAAGTTATGGGGCAAGACTATGTTGTGAAAGAAGACACACATTCTGCTGACCATCTGCTCTAAGCTAGGTATGCTTTCATAGAATTCTTCCCTAGTGCTGTAAAACACCAAATATCAAAGATGGTGTTTGTAATTCAATTTTGATCTTATACTATTTTATTTGATAGAACATGCCATTATTTATTTCCTGGACATATAAACAAGCAGAATTACCTCTGCGAGTTGTATAAATGCATTTCAGCTGTTGTTCAACTGCAGAAGTTCCATGATATATTTGCAGAAATTACCTTTTCTTTCCCCCTTCCTTCTGTCACTGTCTTCCAAAAACAAACGTTTAGGTTGCTCTAAGATAAGTAAAGTACATGAGTTCTCATTCCTTTCTACCTGGAGCTTCAGCTGAATATATTTGCTTGCTTGAGCTAGATATTTATTTGAAGTTCAGAGAAGTAATAATACAAACAGTTCAGCTGGGTGTTAATACAAAAGGGAAGACAAGCCCTTTTTTTTTTCCCACGACATAATCAAACAACAGGTTTGCAGTAATACATATATGCTTACACCAAGCACACTTGTGTGTATAGTAACATCTACTAATACTTGATAGTAATTACAAATCCAGAATAACACATTTTTAAATTGTATTCAAGTTTCTCCTTTTAACTTAGGAAACCTTTGCTACGGTTTGAACAATACAAAGTGCATTCTGAGACAACATTTAAGTTTAATAATTGTTTTTACTATTTCCAGGTAACTTTTTTTTTTGCTTACCCTTGCCAGAGAAGCTCATCATTAGCAAGATCCTGCCAGACGCACGAAGCTAGACAGAGATCAGTTGCATTCAGGTATGACAAAATGGTAAAACTAAGCTCTGGTGGCAGCATTTCCAAGTTAATGAATCCTTCTTGCTCTTTAGATTTTCTTGTCTTTAACAGGTGGTAGATATCAATGCCTCCTTGGGCTTGTTTCCGGTGGCTTGCATTGGAAACACTGTTAGTAGCTATCCTCCTGCCATGTTCTCTGGTAAGATAACCTTGTCCACTGTACCCTTGGTGTTGCAGTTGCTGGTTCCTAGCAACTCTCCAGAGTCCCTGACCCATCTGCGAGCCTGTTGGACATAAAAATACAAGTTAAATATCCTCAGCTATTTAAAAATATTTGTAAGACAGACTCAGGGCAGATTAGAAAATTAAAATTGTAGGTTTGTTCTAAATAACAAAAAAGTGACTTTTGTCAAAGTTATGCTGACAGTTTAACCTGTCTCCAAAGGAGCAACTGAATAAATACTGAAAACAAAAATTGTAACAAAAACTAGAATATTTTTTCCAAATGTTTCCTTGCTTGAAGAGTTACAAAGTTAACAAAAAAACTTCTGCAAACAGTACCAAAGATTGATTATCTATGTCTGATGCAAGTTAAGAAGGCTCAACCATCAGAACATTTGTAATTATTTTTTTCACACTTCATTTAAAATGTAATTTAAAGAGCTTATTTAGAAATACTGAAATGCTGTAAGACATAAGGAAAAATGAAATTGTCCTCAGGATTGGGAAGCACATAAAAATATGCTGATGTTAAGGCAACACTTAACAACTTAGGAATGACTTTTAGCTACAATATTTCTAACTTACTTCAGTGATTATATATAAAGGATTCACTTTCTTGTTTGTGAGAACTCAAAACCTTTGGTTTATAAAAGATCCATCAGATGGTTGGTAGATAACATAGAAATGTAAGGAAAAAAAAGTAAAGCAAAAAAAGTTAATATTTTTGAAAATCCTGAAAACTGTAGAAAACACAGTGACCTACCTAAATTTTTCTTTTTTGTTTTTCTTTTTTCTTTTTCTTTTTTTTTTTTTTAAATCACTGTGACAAAGAATAAAGAAATAAATTTAAGGCAACACTGAGGTTGAATTCTGAAATCATTGTGACTGTAAATTCAGTTACAGTGTTGAACAATTCTCCAAAATGTAAGGCCACTGCTTTGAAAGCCTGGAAGAAGTCTTGACTGGAACACAAGGTGGTGTCTATTCCTTTCTCTTTGCTGTCCTCTCTACAGCCTTTTCAATGTCTGCATTACAATCTCATATCCCAAACCCTTAAGAGGTACCCCAGAAAGACTGAATGTAAGAGACAAGATTAAAAGTCACCTCACACAAAGAACAAAAACTCACTGGCTTCTGTATTTACTTATCACAACTTGTACACTGCATCTATTTATTTATTTATTTTTGTCAAACTTGGCTGCAGATTGTAATAAAGACAACAGATCCTCTATGTTATTCAGGTCTGATGATTTATGAAAGCCACAATTCAAATTTCAGTAATAACCTGCATTTACTAAGAGGGAAAATTAAAGTATAATATATCACACTAATTCGTTATTGGAATGTTTGAATCCCATCACAAGTAGTGCGTATATGGTGATATATCTAATGTTCTGGGTTTTGCTATAATGACAGACCACTCCAAGTAATCATACTAGGAATCTGCAGGATCCTGATGCTGACTTTCGAGAAAGAAACCCATATGGTCTGATAGCATCTCACATGCATTTAAAGTTATCTATATTCTACTAGCAGAGGGAATTAAAAATGGGGCTTTAAAACTGTTAGAAGTTGGAAATGGATGGAAACTGTTCTACATACGCAGAAAGAAACAGGCCACAGATAAGGTGAGTGATAAAAATGGAGAAATTACAGAAAATACAGAAAAAAAAGCATAAGCAATGGAGAGGCCTTAGTAATTCATGCTGATGTTTGCAAAATCTAGCTGTAAATTAAACACATCTACAAGACAAAGGACTCTGCCTATATCTTTAATTGCCCAGCTAGATTAAAATAAGATGTAGCAGCTTTTTTTTTTCTTAAAGCGATATTCCCAGAGTTGCAGTTGCTCAGTGCCACCTTTTTATGTCTTTGAACAGCTAAATCTCTCTAAGGAGAAGGAATGTTAATCCCACAGGAGGATCACCAGTGCAGTTGCAATAAAATCAAGAGCTATTAAATGAATCAAAGATAGGTGTGCCAGAATTGGTATTTGGGACTACAAGCATAAACCCAACAAGTCTCCTGCCACTCCCAACTCCAGCTGCTGCTTCTATTGCTGCAAAGAGCAGGCAGAGTATATTTGTGCAGTAAAGAACGAAGCTCAAAACCAGTTTGTTTGGGTAGGCCACACAACAGCCAAGAGCTAGGAGGATACTTTCCTGGGGGATGAAAAGTGCAGATAAAGAAAATTTCTGAGCAAATACAGCCTTTCAAAAAGGGTTACTATCACTGAACTAGAGGATTCAATTAAGAAGACGTTCCCATTTCGCTAGGCACTGTATATGAGCAAGAAAATCAGCAAGAAAAAATACAACAGTACTGAAATATGAAACATGAAATTTTACATAATAAGAAAAAATAAAACGTATGTGAACTGTGTATGTCAAGTAAGGAGAAAGGAAAGTTCTGCTAGATCTTCTCATTAAGGTAGTTTTTTGTAAGTCAAATTAAGGAATGCATTTTGCTAGTATTTTTGACATCTACTCTGACGTCAGTTTCCATCATTATAACAAAGCTACATTTCTATATATGTTTGTTAACTGCAAACCAATAAAAAAAGTCTTTCAAAAGTACTAATGATTTAGCCATACTTTAAATAAAAGGCAAAAAAAAAGTAGCAACAAGAAATTTTTAAGGCTCAGAGGTACATTAGGGATCATACTGTGACAAATTCCATAACCGTAATATACCAAAAAGACAAGACAGAAAGAACAACAGCAGTATCTGAAACAGACTGTAGAAAGGCTGTGCCCTGTGAGTTATCAAGCAACCTTTAGGGTGCTTGGTAAGGATCTAGCAATTTTGTAACTGCTTTCAAACCTCTTCAAGATCAGATTATCTTTCTGTTTTGTACGCAGCACCTGTAAAGAACTCAGTCATGGTTGCAGGGGATCAAGATTTTCTACCTAGCCCTAAATCAAATACCCAAATTTTAGTTGCTAGCTTACTGTCTTTACTGCAATACCCAGCTAGCAGTTCCTGTTCACAGAATACGCTCTGTTGAGCAATACCGAACTAACAAGAGCACTAACACTTGTTGCTGGTTTATCACCCTACGCAACGCTAAGTGTGACACATCACTTACAACACAACCACTTCTAAATTATTTAACACTAAAAAGTGGCTCTGAGACAAAAACAAACAAACAAAACTGTCAAGAAACTAGAGCTCTTATAACATACTCACGTACTCAGGCAGATGATACCACTGCAGAAATATTGTAAACAGACTTTTGATTGATGCTCTATGTTAAGTACCAACTGAAGAAGTTTCAGGGATGACGGGAAGAGAGACACAACCCAAACCACTCAGAAACGGCTGCTGGAAATTCACGGGCTTTAACGTGTGTGTAGCTACCCAGCAGCTGCCATGCCGTCTGCTGGATCGTGTCCCCTTTCCCCCATCAAGCAATTGCTTTTGGCTTTGCAGTAATCCAGGATAAACGCTGTGAGAACTCACTCGTAACACACGACGAGTCGACTCACTGCTATTACGTGGCCCTTTGAGTAATGGTGCCCAGAAGTATATTTTTCAATTATTTTGAACGTCCATTTTCAACCTCCAGGTTCAGTAAGTCGCTCAAATGTGGGCTCCAACCCTCCAACTTACATAACTTTATCTAATAATGGAAACCTCTTAATGGCTTGATCGCACGAACTAGGCAGGGAAAACAACATGAAGCTTATTTATAAGGCGCTGACCTCCCTGGCTGCGCCTGCCCCACGTCTGCCAAGCCCGATTTCGGTGTCCAGGGCACCACCGAACGGCGTCTCACTCGCCTCACTCCCTTACCTAGCTCACCAAAGCCTTCTTGGAGACCTGAAGACAGGGCACTAAGAGCTGAGCGCAGCCCAGGTTAAACCAGAGGGGCTCGGTAGCTGCCACCCGGCCGGGTAAAGCCCAACGCAGAGGCCGGGCACAGATCTCCGGCGAGATCCGCGTAGCAGCCATCAAAGCCCCCCGGCAGGGAGCCCTGTGCCAGCCCCTTGGGCACCCCGGGGCCCCCCCGGTCCCCTCTACTCCTGGGGAGGCGACGCCCCCGCGCCCTCATTGGCCCTTCCCGTTCATCCGCCGCTTCCGATTGGTCGCGCCGCCCGCCCGTCTGCCGCCGGCTGCCCCGCTGAGGGCAGCCCGCCGGGGCCCCCTTACCTGTGCGGGCTCGGCTCCCGACCGCCGCCGCGACGAGCCCGCTGCCAGCCGGGGCGGGAGCCGCGCCGGGCAGAGCGGGGCTGGGCGGAGGGAGGAGGCGGGGGGAGCCCGGCAGCCCCTCGGGCGCGCAGGGAGGCCGCCGCCGCGTCTCCTGCCGGACTGGGGCTGTTGTTGCTGGAAGTGGCGTCACGGCGGAGGGACGCGCTGGAAGCGGAAGCGGCCGTTGGGCCGCGCTGCGGCGGGCGCCTGAGGCGGGTGGTGAGTGCCGGGGCCGCGCCGGGCGGGGCGAGGCGCCCTGCGGACACCCGGGGGCACGGCGGGGAGGCAGGGCCTGGCCTGGCCTCCGGGCGGGGGTCCCGGCCCTGCCCCGTCGGGAAGGCAGCGCTGTGGGGACGGTACAGCGCGCGGGGGGGCATCTTCTTCAGGCTTACTGGGCTAAGCACCATGAGGCACAGTAATAATAATAATAAAAAAAAATAAACGGTGCGTTGTGACTGCAGGCTCTTACTTTTTTTTTTTTTTTTTTAAAGTTCCTTTTAAAGTGTCTTTTTGCTTCAGCTTTTTGTAATATCAGGTAACGAATTTGTAAGGTGGAGCTCTCGGCTGAGTTCCTTTCTGGCAATGCTATGCCTAGGCTGGTTGAGGAGTGGCAGAGGGAGCTGGGGTTGTTTAGTCTGGAGAAGAGGAGGCTCAGGGGAGACCTCGTTGCTCTCTACAACTGCGTGAAAGGAAGGTGTGGGGAGCTGGGGGTCGGCCTCTTCTCACAGATAACTAGTGATAGGACTAAGAAGGAATGGCCTCAAATTGCACCAGGGGAAGTTTAGGTTGGAAATTAGGAGACATTTCTTCTCAGAAAAGAGTAGTCAGAAATTGGAATGGGTTGCCCAGGGAGGTGGTGGAGTCACCATCCCTGGGGGGGTTCAAGAGAAGGCTGGACCTGGCGCTTAGGGATGTGTTTTAGTGGGTGACATTGGTAGTAGGGGGATGGTTGGACCAGATGATCCTGAAGGTCTTTTCCAACCTTAATGATGCTATAATTCTATTTTGGTCTTTAGGTTTGTAGTGGCGGAATCCTACCCGTCAGCAAGACAAAGTACCTCACAGAATTCTGTATCTTGAGGTAATATCTTCATGCATGTACTGTCTGGCAATACCTCCTCACTGCTTTGCCTGGTAAAACACAAAGTACTGGTTTTCTGGCGGGAAAAGACATTCCATGAAGGTAGCGCCAGGCAGTCATCTGCCCGATTCTAGCAGAAAAACAGATGATAAATTTCTGCTCTAAGGCTTTACAGCTGAAATCTTTACTTTTATGCAGGCTTTTGGGGAAATATGAAGGGTAATGGTAATTATCCTGAAGGATAAATAGCAACTCTCCATTGCCAATTTTTTAGATCTCTCATGACAGGTTTTTTTTTTCAGTCTCCCCTACCTCCATCTGAGAACTTACTAGTCAGTACTGCTTGCTTTAAAAGTATAAATTTTCTGTACTTTATCCCTTTGAAAAAGCTGTTCTGGGTGTTGGTGATCTCCTGCATTGTTGATTCTATTTTGTTGTCTTTTTTTCTTCTTGCAGTCCTCAATTTCCTTGTAGGATAGTTCTGCAGAGAGAGGCATCTCTTTGTAGTTTGTTCTGTGTCATTAGATGAGTCTTTTCTGTGAAGCAAAGCTCATAATAAATTAAAAGCAGGTTCTCAGCTTGAGCGTGACAACGTAGAAGTTGAACTGGACCTTTTGCTCATAGTTCCAGTTAGCTTAGTCCTATCTTGAAGTATCTGGGCAGCCTGTTGCCACACTTCCCTGTGAACAATTTTAAGTGTTCTTAATGGATCATCTAAATAGAGAAGTATTGTCTGATTTGAAACAGCAAAGAATCTTGTTCACTCCTTTTTAGTTGATTTAGCCAGTCCTAAATTCTTAATATGCATTCAGATCTCTATCTTTAAAGGTCTGATAGTTGATGGGATTAGGCATTGCTACTTGATCCTGATACTGAAGGAATGAGGAAGATGAGTGGTATTAGTATTGAGCCATAGCTCTGTGCTGTATTGTAACACTTTGGAAATAGTGGCCTATAGAAAAGATGAGCAGATACCTGTTAAATTTCAATGACAATTCTATTGCATTTAGTAATTTTAATGTTTTTTTTCTTTTTTTGTTGTTTTTAAGGGGAAGAGTGTTCTATATCACATCTATCTCATAATCTGAAAGAAGAATAGAATTTGGAATAATGGCAACAGGAGACCTAAAAGGAAGTTTAAGAAAAATAGAGCAAGGACTCCGCTTGTTAAATTATCCAAGAGATGTAGATTATACAATGTAAGTAGCAGTGTGAATAAACTATGCTAATACATGATGACAACAAGATGTGTAAACAAGATATGTATAAATATTAGCTTTGCATCCAGTGATGAGTAAGCACAAAGGGTATGTCTATGAAAAGTTGAGGTTTGATAAATAGGGACTTTAAGAAGAGGTAATGCAATTTTGCTAGTCTAAGCAATCCTTAGATAATTCTAACATCTGCCACTGTCTTGCTGCTCTTTCTTCTGGTGTTTTTTTATTTTCTTTGATTAATCTGTCGTCTTCCTTATTTCTTTGTAACTGCTAGCAAAACTTTCCTCAGGAATTTTCATCCTGTGAAAATCACAAACAAGGTGTTCAATGCTGAGATAGAAATGCTCTTGCGCTTTAGACCTGCCAATGTTAGAATGATATGAGAGGTCACACAAAATCATTGTTTCAGGAGTTTTACAGGTAATAGTAAGGACTGCTGAATGCGATACCTGGTAAGTTGCTATGAATCAAGATAGATAGAGGAAAAACTTAAGGAGAAACAGTATAACTTGGGTGTCACATGCTGGCAATATTAAAACACCTTTCGAGTAAAATGTTTGTAATCATGTAATTAAGGGCTTTTGTTATCTCCTGATATGTAAAATACTTTTGTATCTCAACAGGTTAGTGAAGGGTGATCCAACTTCATTTTTACCTATCATCAGCTATTCTTTTACATCTTTCTCAACTCACATAGCAGAACTTCTGGTAAAGTGTGATGTGGAGCTTACAGCAAAGAGCGACTTGCGTTTCATTGAAGCTATTTATAAGGTATCTGTCTTCATATTCTTTGCAGAAGAGACACAATTTTGTGCATGGGCTCATAAAAACTAAACATCTAGTGAGAGTAAAAGTTTTTGGCTGTGAATAGGAACTGCAATTTGGTTAAGATTTAAGACAGCTAGTGGTTAGGGCAAGTTTTTATTTAGATTTTCCTGAAAATAGGAAAGGATATTGTTGTCCAAATTCTAATTTTAGGGCAATCGTAGAAGCAGTAACATAATTAAGTCTTATTTTAGGTGTGAGGAATACGGAAACATTTGTTGCACAGTAAGTTACATAGCGAGAAGTGACCTCAGAAGAAATCATAACCAGCAAAAAAAAAAAAGGCAAACTTCAGTAATTGTAATAAAGACACAACAAAGAAACAGTTATTTTAAAACATAGGCCAAATTAATATTAAAAGTCTAGTTCTTAAGAGTTTATAAATTGGAATCAAATTCTTTAAGGTGAATCAAAATAATTTTACACTATTCTTAAATATAGACATAAACATGTTTTATAAATGGAGTCTGGATGTATTAACTAGTAATGGCTTATTCATACTAGCTTTCCATCTGAGGATAGGAGAGAATCCTTTACAAAGTCTTTGTGTAAGCCTTAGTTAGGCCTCTCACTCTATTTGCTGAGATCAATGCAAGCTGTTACTGTGCATTCACTGTGAAAAGGTTGTTTTTGTTTAATTTTTTAAATATTAACATCTATAATAACTTCATGTTTTAGACTGACATAAATTTTGCAAGTGTGATGTGAACAAAATACTTCTGGAAGAGGTATATTGAAAATTTAACTAGAAGAAACAGCTGAGAGTATGGAAACAACCAAATGAAAAAAGGATTAGTTCAGAATTGCAGAATGAAAGAAAGATAAGAACCTGAGCATGCTATTTTTACAATAAATTATATGGTGATTTTGAAAGCAAACTTTATTGTGTTGCAGTTTCTTCGAGATCAATTTCAGTATAAACCGGTTTTAACAAAACAGCAGTTTCTTCAGTTTGGCTTTGCAGAGCGAAAAATACAGATTGTTTGCGACATTATCAACTGTGTGGTGAAAAAGCATAAGGAATTAAGTAACTTGAATAAGGTACTGATCAAATGATAACTTTATTATGAGGTATGTTTCTTCTGACATATCCTTGGTGCTGCAATTAGAAGGTGAAGATGAGTTTATCTGAAGATGAAGCATTACTGGTAGTCAAAGTAGGGGGAAAATTAGTATCAAGTTCCACCTAAGATTTTTAGAGTGCTGTTGGGTATACAAAAGATGTGAAGCTGACAATGTTTTGTAGTATTAAAAAAATAGAATTACTAAAACAAAGATTAATCAAATATTTTAACTTTACAGTAGGTGGTGTATTTCCTGTATTTCTCAACATAGTGAATGTTTATGTAACTCAGAGTTTACAGGTAGAGTTTAGAAACAAAGCAAAATCCTCCACTATGTTGAAGTTCTGGTAACATTTAATTTAAATATGAACTTGTGTTTGTGTTTTGGTGGTACACATCTTAAATGTGATTATTAATCGCATTTGATGGACATTGTTGAGGTAATTTTATCATTCTATGCTGTATTTAAAGACATTTTGATTTAAAAAAAAATCAGTCTTCGTATTTTACAGGAGTTTGAAGATGTTATAAAATCATATGAAACAGAACTTGTATTTATTTCATTTGTCACTTTTGGGGGCATAATTACATACTTTTTTTGTTCCTGAAGTTGAAGTCTTTCAACTTCTTCAGCCTGGAGAAGAGAAGGCTTTGGGGAGACCTTAGAATGGCCTTCCAGTACCTGGAGGGGACCTACAAGAAAGGAGGAGAGGGACTCTTTCACACAGTGTAGTGTGACAAGGAGAAATGGTTTTAAACTGAAAGAGGGTAGATTTAGATTAGATATTAGGATAAAATTATTTACTCTGAGGGTGGTGAGGCAGTGGAACAGGTTGTCTAGAGAAGCTGTGGGTGCCCCATCCCTGGAAGTGTTCAAGGTCAGATTGGATGGGGCATTGGGCAACCTGGTCTGGTGGGAGGTGTCCCTGCCTAGGGGATGGAACTGGGTGATATTTAGGAATATCACCCCTGCAGGGGGTGGAACTGCGTGATATTTAAGGTCCCTTCCATTCCAAACCGTTCTGTGATTCTATGAACTTTGTTGCAAGTCATCATTTACGTTTGTGACCAACTTTGTTGCAGCCTTGCATAGGTGTTACAAGTATTATGCATTCATTCTAAGATCCATTTTGTCTGTTAATTTAGTATGTAATTTATTTAGACAGTGTTGTACTGCAGAGGTTTAAATGTCTTTGTGTGCTGTGCCCGTTAATGACACACCCTCCACCCCCCTTTTCAATTTGAAGGTTAAATCCCAAACAAGGAAGAAACTTAGACCTTTGAAGTGTGAAGTATGGTCAAATTGTGGTACTGTCCCTGCTGGTCCCAACGGCAGTGCTCTAAATTCCAAACAGGTATGAATGTAGTTGTCACATTGTATGTCTAAATGTTAATCTGATTTATAATCTAATCTCCCAGGCTCTTTCTAGAGTATGTGCTTTCACTTAGGTTCTAATGTTTGATCACAGTAGGTATCTTTTTCAAAATGTGGGTGACTGAAATAGTAGCTATGTCCTGGTTTTGGCTGAGATAGAGTTAATTTTCTTCACAGTGTCTGGTATGATGTTGTGTTTTGGATTTAGGATGAGAATAATGCTGATAACACACTGGTGTTTTAGTTGCTGCAGAGCAGTGCTTGCACAGAGCCAAGGACTCTTCAGCTCCTCATGCTGCCCTGCCAGTGAGGGGGCTGGGGGTGCACAAGGAACTGGGAGGAGACACAGCCAGGGCAGCTGACCCAAAGTGGCCAAAGGGATGTCCCATACCTCCTGGCATTATGCTGAATGATTAATACAGGGGAAGTTGGCTGATGGGGGCTGCCGCTGCTTGGGAAGGGGCTAGAATTGGTTGACGAGCAGTGAGCAGGTGCATTGTGCATCACTTGTTTTGTACTGGTTTTAATTATTTATTACGATTATTATTTCTCTCTTTTTATTATCTATTATTATCTATTATCTCTTCATGGGTCTTTATCCCAACCCATGAGTTTTACCTTTCCAATTCTTTTCCCCCATCCCACTGGGAGGGAGGGAGTGAATGGCTTTGTGGTGCTTAGCTGCCTGTTGGGTTAAACCACAACAAGCTATTACAGAGAAAACTGTTTCTCTTTTACTGAGTAGCTGATTTCAGTCTTGATAGTACCAATCAAGTACTGTTGTCTGTTAGTTGCATTATACAAAAAAGGAGGAACAGTAATCAAAATGAAGATTCAATTGGGAAAAACAATATACATCCTTTTTGGAGATTGAATTGTGTTTGGCTTGACATTATGCTGGTTTCAGTGTAGGTTTCAAAATACTTCTTACTCTGGGTATGTATGCAAGTGTATTAAGAATTCCCTTGAAGAGAAGAATTTTAGCTTCACTAAAACACGTAGTAATCTGCAAGTGTTTAGATACTGCATAAAGCTAGTAATTATGGATTCTTAATATTAGGTAAAGTATTTTGTGTTGTGACAGGTAGAGATCATAAGACTTGCTCCAGCTGGAAAGAAGGGCAACATTTGTCTTTTGCTCTCTTGGAGGAAAGTATTCAAAGGAAGTGGAATATGTAGCTAATTGGGCTACTTTGGCAGTAGCCAAGGAAAAGACTTCCAAGCTTCCTAGTTATTTTTTTTTCTTTCTGAATGGTATAGAGGTAGTTTTAATGTTGAAACTGTGTATTTGTATTGTGAGTTTCATGCCTCCTTTCATACTTTGAAATCTAATAACCTTAGACATCATTAATGTCCTTTTATACAATAAGAAAGGCCATTAATGATTTCAGTACTGTTGAAGGAATACCAAGGTATTCAGTAGCTATGGTAAATTGTGTGAATATTTGTTTTACAATTCTTTCATGTGTATGTGATTACTTTTTAAAAATTAAACTGCTATTGCTTTCTATGTTTTGCAACCAGCTGGGATACGTTTGTTAGATTTAAAAAAAAAAAAAAAAAAAGCTAGGCTAAAGGCTGTTTAAGTGATAGATTTTTTTTCTGTTTTTTTCTTTTTTTCTGTTTTTTTTTTTTTTTTGACATGCTCAAAAGATACCTCAAGTAGAACGGCACTCTGGAAGTGAAGTTAGTGATGACCTTCATCCAGCATCCCTTTGTTCAGCACCGCTTCATCCACCACCCCTTCCAGATGAGGGAGGTAATGAAGAATTGTGCATAGATGATGACGTTGTGGAAGTTAAATGTGAACAAGTAAGAATTTTTATTTAAGATGTCCACGTGCATTCTTATTCTTAATATTTCTTACAGGACTTTCCTAAAAGGGGGAGGTTTTTAAAAAGATAGCTGGATTCTTCTTAAATGTAACTAGTAGATATATAACAAATGATTGGGGAGGGATAAAAAAGTCAAATTCTATTGTCTTTACAAGAGACAATTCTGTTAAATTTCTATAAAAGCTTAGTTCTGTGAATGCTGTTAATGACAATTCTAAAAGGTTACTTTCTAATGTAGAAGAATGTGGTTATTGAACATGAGGAAAATTCCACTTAGCTTATTTGATCAAACTATGAATTATATCTATGTCAAAATTAGAGAATGTGTTCTTATCCATATTTTCAGGTCATAGAAGATAATTCTCAGATTGAGTTCCTAAGGAGCCAGCTCGCTGATTGCCAGGAAAAGCTTCATAAACTAGGTTGGATTGAAGATAGGCTACATACTTTAGAAGAGAGACTGAAAGGAAAGATTACTATAGACGAGAAGGACTGGAATAATTTGTTGAGCCGAGTTTTGCTCCTTGAAACAGAATTGCTGGTGCAGTCCAGAAAGGTATATCAACTTCCATTTTTCTTCTCTAAAAAAAAAGGCAGATATAACTATCAAAATATTTTTTTTAGTACTGTGTAGCCATTACCAGATAACAGAAGTGTTGCCAGACACAACACTCTCAGCCTGTTTATGCTTTTCTCACCTCCTGATGTATGCCCTTTGCTATTTTTAAAGGGGTGATCTTGAATACAAGTGCTATTTGTGGAGTTGGTGATATTTTTTTTCTTTAACTGTGAAGTTCTGTTGCTTTCTCATGCTCTGAAGCAAAGCTCTCCATTGGAAACGGTTTCCTTTCAGGAACAGAAGGTATAGCTCAGCATATTTTCATGAGTAATGACCGTGCGTGGTTTTTATTTGTTACTGAACTTTTAGAAGGAAGCTTTTGTAGACTTGTAATTATACTATATTTTGAAAACTTACCGTTTCTGTAGTGGAGGATTTCATTATGTTAGGGACACATTTAAGCTTGCTTTTTTTGGTCCATATTATCAAATTTTATCTCATACCAGACTGCAATTGTTGTTGCAGTAATCTATGAGGTAGTACTTTTTCCACTGATTCAGCTGAATTCATATCTTTTAATTCTCCAGACTGATCTCTAATCATATACATCCGAAAGATTGTCTTCGTTCTATATACCTAAAATTGTCAAAAATAAGTGGTACAACAGAAAATAAAGAGTTAGTGGGAAAAGTTAATTCCCTTTTTAGCCCTACTACTATTTTATGGTTATCTTTTAAATTTATAACCTGACTGATATTTCTCCCTTTTGCTCTTCCCTCCCCTTTCCTTCAGCCTTACCTGTGATGCTCGTTGTATTTTTAAATGTGAAAAGGTACTGTAACTGTGATGTGGCTGTATTTGGCGTATATGTCAGAGCAAATCAGGTGTTTTCTTACATTGAGACGGTCTTATTTCTCATGGGGTTGAAACGCCTTTGTATAAAGATGTACGTTACATAATTTCATACATGTACATGTGTTTTGAGCTGCAGTGACCTGTAGCATCAATTTTGTCATTGCATGCTTGATTTCAAAATGTATTTGCATGTGTATCCAAAGGATACCAGGAGAATCTTTTCAGAAGTTGAAAACTTATGAAAAATAGTTTATCAGTGTTTCATTTTTCTGTAGTTATAAGAATGTTGAACTTACTTGTAATCAGGACCTCAGAGTGTATTTCTGGCCCTGCAATATGAAAATGTTGCTAATACTTGTATACAAGACATTTTAGTATATTTTTTTCCTGTGTTCATTGAAAGTGTGCTAGTTACGCAAAGTCGTGAAATGGATAAGTGTTCAGACTAAGTGCTGGGATATTTCTGAAGGGTGTAGTTCAGACAATAATGACTGACATTATCAATTACTTTTTTTTTGCTTAACAGTTTCAAGTAGCCAGTTTCAACGGCTACTTTTGACAGCAGAATGGGAAGGCTTGTGATTCAAACTAGGCTTTTTCCTTCATTTCTGTAAATTTGGTTTATTATTACTCTGGTATCATATGTATTGAAGTAGTTCAGATGTCTGGAATACTTGCTGTGAAAATATACTAATACTAATACCACTCAAAAATTTCCAGTAAGATAATTGTATGTCTCTACTAGATGTTACTGTAAGAAATTATCTGCAGAAATAATTTTGAGTTTAGTTTGTGTGTGGTATTGTTATTTCTTTCAAAGCAAAAGAAGCAGTTTTTTACATTAAAAAAGAAAGTCTTAAACTGTAACTTTTTTTTTTTGCAACAGACTTTTGAAAACTGCCAAGAAATAACCCTTTGGGTCAGAGAATTGCTTCTCCTTTGTTTTTATGAAATTCCATCCAAGTTGTTCTTAGTAATTCTGAATTGCTTCTGTATCTACGGTTTTCTTCTTACTCTTGCATTTTTCAGGCAACTTCTGGCATCTAGCCAACACAGCAGGACCACTCTAAGATTTGTATTGCACTGCTGCCAAAGTAGCAGCAGCTGTGCATTTAACTCTGGGAAAATCTGAAAGCTGCCAAACCTGTTCAATGAAAGGAATTGGGCAGAAGCAGTCAGTGTAGATAATTTTTTTTTTTTCCTCTGCCTTCTTTTAATGACTTATAATTGCAGTTGTCTTCAGCTTCTTCCCATACAACACCTACTAATTCTTCCTCATTTACTTGGATATAATTCCCTGTTAACTGATATAGTTAGTCCATTATGTAAAGTGATATATTTTCCTGCAGGGTGAGATTTGAAATTATAATAATAGTTATTGGTTTTAAAAAAAAGTCTGTTTTTGAGTTTTTTTTAAACTTTGAAATTAGGAAATTGCACACATTTGTTGTGAGTAGAACATCAGTTTTGATTCCTTGTTTATGAACAACCTTTTCTAAGCTAGATTGAGTGAAACTGAGAACCTTTCTTGAAAAAACGGTCTCATTTAGAAGCCTGAAAAACTAGCTTAAACTAGACTTTTGAGTTCTAACCATTTAGATGGAATGAATTTCAGTTCATCTTTACACTAATTTCTAGGACTGAGGAGCTGCATTTCTGATTATCAACTGTAAGTGGAAGGTTTGCTTACTTTAAACTTCACAGCAGCCACCATCAAGATGTAATTGTTAGCACAGGCAAAGTACAGTGTAACTGTTCATTCTGCTGAGTTATATGCACTATATTTGGACTTGCTTTTGACCTGTTTATCAACAGCAATATTAATAAATCCTACATAAAATAGGGGATTCTTAAACACAATGTGAGTGTGAAATTTAAGATTTTTTTTTTTTAAGCCGAAGAGCAGTTCTGTGAAAATATCTGTGCAGTGCTAACATACTTGGATTGGTGTAGCAAATGCATGCATATTTGGTACTTATGTATAACTTTGTTCAGTCAAAAGATATCTTAAAACAGGATATAAGGCTAAAATGCAGTAAACTTGTATTTCAGAGAGACTTGTCATCAGCGTTCAGCAGTGTAAGTCAAGAATGTGCTTCTAATACGATTCCAGTTTCTCCTGGTGAGTATTAATGTTTTTTTTTTTTTTAATTAAGTCATATGCTAAGCACTTCTGCTGACCTTGGCTAAAACAGTGGTTTTTTAACTAGAGAGTCAATTGTGATTTAGAGACCTTTTAATTTAAATGCATGCTTCAGATCAGAAATGAATCTGCTAGCAATTTCATGTTTGTAATTTATTCTTTAGAAGCTGTATTTACTCTAATTGTTTTAAATGTATTAATGCAAATGCATGGCATATTAATTAAGCTGAAAGTAACACTCTACCAAAAGTCTCAGATGCAAATTTAAGGTGCTGTAGTTAAAGCTGTGAAAAGTAATAATGTTGGATGCACTTCAAAGCAGTTACAATGTTTTAAAAAATAAAATTTTCAAGTACAAAATAAATTTGCTGCCACAGGTCTATTATATTTAAAATAATTGCACATTTTAAGTTTTCTTTACTTATAAAGGGAAAACTGAAGTTTTTTGTTCATAATCTGTGCTGAACGTTCTCTATAGTTTCATTCCTTTTGAAACAATGGCTATCCTCACTAGCTTTTTCACTGAGCTTTCTTATCTTGAAGACCACAGCAGAAGCTTTTTCCAGTCTCCAGCTGAATTTTGGAAGACACAAGTAGTCAATGAAACAGCATTAAGTGGGAAGAAAACTAAAAATATTCTCTAGTTCCTAAGTAATTCTTATTTCTTTCTCAGTGGTAGCTTCTTAGCCTATATGTTTCATCACATTAATTTGGTCTGTCTCCTCTATGGCGGCTATTATCCCTATCACCATTAGTTAGGAGAGTATTGCATTTCGTATTCTCATTTATTAGGCCTTTTTGTCCCCTTTTGGGATATTGGATAGAAACTGGAAGGGTAACTAGGAACCTACTTCTGTTAATCTGAATAATCCAGTTCTATGGAAATTAGGAAGGCCTCTTAATAGACCTTTTTAGAGACTTAAAAGCAAAAAACCTTGCCACTTGTTTACTTGCTTTTGTATGTTCAATGATATATTATTGACACTTGAGGACTTCATAGTCAGCAAGTAGGCTGATGGTCTTTAAAAGGCAACCTTTATGTTTTCAGACTTAGAGAATTCATCTGGATTTTCCAAAATATGATCCAGAAAACTGTAGGCTTAAAGGCTGTGCAGCCAGTCGTAACTCTTGTATTGAGGATATGCAGTACTCAGAATGCATTTTTTGCTTGTAGTGCTCTTCATGAATCACTACTGTATTGAAGGAACACTTTTTAATTTTAATTGATTAAAATAATACGTTTCAAGTACAGAATAGCGTAGCTGAACATGTTCCAGAGTTTTTATCTGTAGATGATTGCATGATTAAAAATAAGGACACAAACACTTGTTTTAAGTACTAAAATGTTATTTTCCCTGACAACACTATTCTGAATTGAAGAATATCAAAGCCTTCCCAAAGTAAAAGATAGCATGCAGCATCCATTCAGCAGAAACAGACCTAAAACTAGTCCAGTGGGAGCAGAGCTAGGGAGACAAAAAACTTATTTTTAGCTAAATAAGTGATGACTTTATATTTTTGCTGCTTAAAAGACAGGTTACCTTGCACAAATTAAAAACCACGTTTGAACAGGTGATTCACAGTGCAAATACTGTGAACATTCTGAAATTACTCTTTAATATTTGATCCAGTAATTAAAGTTTAATTGCTGATTTTACTGTAGTCAGGATAAAAGGTAGCTTTCCTAAATGATCTTTTTGGAATTTGTCTTGCATTATATATAATATACTCTACCTACCCTTGTCTTAAGAAATGAAAAAAACTAGTTTGGACCCTCACCAGTAGCTTTTTTTCCTCTCTAAACAATGCATTCTCTTCTGTTATTACATACTGTAAATCAAGCTATTTGATAGCTGACCTTGCAGTAAGGGAGCAAAAAGGCAAAGGTGACATAAAAATGAGTCTTTCTCAATAGATACAGAAAGGAAGGAGGAGATGCCAGAGAGTCTTCATCAGTCGTCTGGATACAGTTCACTATTATCCACAGACCCATCTCCCAAAGCCATGACCATTAATTCTCATGGTCTGACAGACATTTCAAAGGTAAGTAAAACTGGCAAGTGCTTAGTTGATTTCCTTTCTGGGGTCAAGAGAACAAGTAAGCATTCGTTTTAGTTGTATATACTACTAGTGAAAAACAAGGAAACTATGCAAAACTATGTCTAGGTCTGTCTCATAAAAATCCTTTCGATATGTAAACAGTGCTTAAAGTTACATTTTCTCAATGAATTTTTCAGGTTGAAAGTCCATCTGAGGAATGTTAGCTTTGAAGAGTTCACTAAACTTGTTGCTTTTAAATTGCAGGAGACAACAAGACAAAGAATGGAACGGATAAGTAAAATGTAAGTAATAGGAAAGGGCGGCAGGAATTCATTTCCCAGGAGGGAGTTGTACTGGACTAAGGCTTATGGAGAACGTACATATGTGTTCCAAACCTCAAAGGTCTCTACATCAGGTGTGGCATTTCCTTATGACTCCACTGGATAATAAATCCACTTACAGTTCTGTATTTTTGGAATGAGTCACTGTTTTGGTTTCTAAAAAGTAATACAAAGCATTGTTAATAGTATTAACTGGAGATTAAAGAGTGTTTAGAGTTTGATTGACAAGGAATAGGAATATTAGTATCTTTTGATAGAAGTTTCTGGAATGAGCAACTTTTTATTCCTGAAAATTATGACATTTCCACTCTGCTTTATTATTATTTAAGGAAAAAATAAGGTAAAACCAACTTTAGGCTAAGCATTGCATTAACTGTATTAAGGTGTGTTTCATGCTAGTGCTGAGATTGGTAAAGAAATTTTTTTGTAAGAAATATTTTTATTACACTTGAGGAATTGCTGTATAAGATTTTCTTAGCAAGAAATTTGTACATTATACAAATGCCAGCCCTGAATAAACTGTAGTTTTTTTTTTTTTTGTGATTTAACTTCCTCTAATTTTGAGTGGGCTACTTCTTTCTGTGTATACTTAGGTTTTATTGATATTTGGTAGGCATTTTAGTCTGCAAACCAATTACAGAAGAAAAGGGGGATGACAGCCCTCTTAGTTTAATGCTGCTTATTGGTATTTTGGATTCATTGGAAAGTAAGAAATAATTGATTTGCCTTTTACTGTATTTTAATAAGTATGCATGAGTATATAAACAATTTTTTTTTTAATTTTCAGAATAGAAGAAACCTCAGAATTGTTGAAAACCTCAAGTAACACCTCTGAGAAAACTTGAAAGAACAGGTCTTCAGACCTGGTCTCTGTAGACTTACGGATATCAAAACTAATATGTATGTTTGTACAGCATTAAATTTTTAATATATTGAATTTGTAATGATCACTGGTGCTTATACTCCTTTGAATAAATATCTTCTAATGCATCTGTGTATTTTTTTTTTTCCCTCCCTGACTTTTGGTTTTAAAAACTGTTCAAATAACTTCCACCCCACCCCAGTCCTTTTGTGAAGTCATTAGAGCAGTGTATTTTTGTGTTGACATTTGTTAAAAGTGTGCTAAGTAATATGTTTTTTTAAAGCGTGAGCTTGAGGACCATGGTTTACATCCTGTTGGAAACACTCCAGCTGGGACTTGCATATTGTACCCAAGAGGCTTTCTTACATACCATCTTACCATCTGTACTGTTAAGTAAGTCTTAATGAAAACTTAAATACGCGATTTTAAATATGCACCTTTTTGACTGCTTTGTTTAATACAAATTTTCATGCCTAGCTGGAGCACACCAACACATTATGGATTTCATTAACACTGACAAAGTGAGGGTCAGTTTGATCCTAAGCACTGAAATGTGCAAGTCAGTCTGTAGATTTTGACTGCGAGAGATGTGTTGAGTGTTTTAGTACTCTTACCCAACATATTTTAAGACCAGCAGCACAGATGGAGACCATCCAGTATACAAAGATACAAAACACTTTTATGATTTGAAGCCGTATTAAAATTTCCCTTTAGAGATATAAGTAGATGTAAGACTTCCATAAACATTATATAATCAAACCAAAGATGCGTGGGGTATGATAAGATTTATTACCCTTTGTAAATGGGTGGCCTATCATATCAGGATTTCTTTGGGCTATAATACCCACTTCGTGTAAAAGATTTTTGGAGTTTGATATAAAAATTGGATTTTTTTTGGCAGAGTTTATAGATGAAGGCAAAAGCAGCTGTTTGACATTATGATGTAAAAATGTGTTTTAACAGTAATTACGATTCTTTTCTATAAACATATGGAATTTAAGTTGACTATTTTACATACAAAGAGCAACATATGTGGATCCATTATGCTCTATAAACTGGAACATTAGATTTTGTTTGGAATTTTGCACTAGAACTTTCTTCACTGTAGTTGCTTCCAATAAATAAATAAATAAAAGTTAGATGATGTGAACTAGTTTTGCCCTTTTTGAAAACAGACCTTGTAAATCACTTCGTTAACCTAACAATGAAATGATTTTTTTTTCCTAAATGTGAGACGGAACCACTTAAATGGAAAATAGATGTTATCTTCCTAAAAGAGGACTGCAGCACCATCTTGTGGAAATAATTTATACAAAATAATAAGCAGAGTAGGAAAAAAGTATACAGTTAAAAACATTGCTTTAAACTAATAATGATCAAACACTTTGAAATACCATGTCGTTTTTAAAGTTTCCTTTTTTGTCTTGTCTTGGAAGAGGAAAAGCAATTTAATTAAAATAATTATGAATGATATTTGGTAAAGTTCATGGCAGGAATGAGAAAAACAATGAACCTGTGTATGTTGGTGTGTTCAGTTTGAGAAAGTGTTAATCAATGAAAATGATTCAAGTTACAGGGATTTAGCATTGAAAACAGCTGAGTGATGCAATGTTAGAAAAAAGTCTTTGTTATAGTGCAATTTAATATCATTTCTGTTCAGTACTGCAAAATTGAAAACCCAAAGTTGTTCAACTATTTCCTTTTTTGAGAAACTTTTCTCTACATAATGTGATTCAGCCTTTGCAGTTAAAGGTTTTGCTACTCCTGTTTTCAGGACCAAGCAAGCTCTCACTTTGATCAAAGTCAAGCCAAGAGCGTTACTGTTAGGGCAGTGGAACTGGTTTTCTAATGGTATTTTTCTCACACTTTTTTTTTTTTTTAAACAAAATTTTCTTCTGGAAGATTATTCTGTATTCAGGAAAATAAATACTTTTACTGCATTCTAATCCCTTATGTTTTTGAATTACACTTGTTTAATTATTCAATTATATCATTGGAAACAATACTAGTCATGTCATAGAACTTCACAGAAGAAGTGCAATGATGGGAAGTGCATTTCAAGAACAAAAATAGCAGCTGTTTTTGAAAATTGTTATACCAATTGAGCATTGCTATAGTAGTCTAAGAATTGATGTTCCAAATGTGCAACCAGTTGCATTGGGTGAATCATGTTGAGTGAGAGGAAACTTTGGAAGCATTCTGAAATTAAATTCATCCAGATAATATTCTTTACTATAGTTTCCATCATGCCTACTACCTCTTTCCAATGACTTGGAAAAAAATTCCTTTTGATGAAGATAAATTTTCTATGATTATAGCTCATTAATTGAAGTACTATTATTGCTTAAAGTTACTGAATTTAACCATTAGTTTATTATTGTTTTTATACATAAGGTTTTTGACATCATTATTTCCTGAAGTATCAGTAATTCCACCTTGTAATGCACAAGTACATTCAGTTATATAATAAATAAATATTTTTAAGATAATAAAATGTAACTGCATTTTAAGTAAAATACTAAAACCTAAGCCTCCAGTAAAACAGGATTTTTAGTTGATTTTTAAGCAGATTATGAGTTTTATAAAACTTAATTTATTCCCATTATGTTCTTTTACTCTGCCTTATAAAGCATCAATATGCACTTAAATTTGTTTAATGAAATTAAAATGTGCTATAAAAAACAATCATCTTACTCCAAACCTGTAATACTGAAAGGCAGTCTGATGAGATCTTTTAGTTGTATTCTGAGATAGTACATATACTGATACAAGTTGAGGAATTCCAGTGCTCTAAGTCATAGTTACTAAGAAAACCATTGGAGACTATGATACTAGAATATATGTTGTATTATGTCACTTTTGATGTTCAAGATCTGGTACTTAATTTGTATTGCAGATCACTCAAATTTGGTTGTACTGAACTGTGAGACAAGCTGAGTTCAGTTATACCCCAGCGCTTAAGTCTAACTTGAGTTGTTTTTCATCATCAGAATTGTATTCAAGCTGAGGGCCATGATTACTGTGTGCTCTATTTCCTTACGAGTGTATCCAGTTATCTTAATTATTCTTTGAATTATTTTTATATGTTTTGGTCCTGGTTTAGTTATATATCCTATGTCAGGCTTAATTCAAGTAGTCCAAAAACAATCGTGTCCTTAAAAATGTTTTTCTTTCCTTTAAATTTTTCTGATACAAAATACTCATTTTCTTGAAATCAGTTCCACTAAGGACAAATTTCTGTAACTGCAATCCAGACTCTCTGGGGAGAGAGATTACTTGGTTTTCCTTCGCTCTGTCTAACAGTAGAGACATCTTTGAACTCCAAAGTCAAAATAATTTTGTTGCTTTTTTTTGTCTGTTAACTTGGTGTAATTGTTAAAAAAGTTTTTGAATAAATACTCCAGTACCGTATTTTCTATTTTTATTTTTTTAGCTTGTGCTGCTGGTAAAATAGTAATAGCGTGACTTCAGTTTAGCTATACTTGATGAGGGTGGCAGTTTTCTTACTGTGGAAGATCAAATAGGTGATTGTTCAAATGAACTATTCCTTTTAATTTCTTAAAAACAAGAATATGTGTAGAGTTGGGGAAATAGTTGTGTCTGGTGCCCGTACGCTTCACAATAGTTTTTTTTTTTTCTTCATTTCTGAATTTGTTATTATGGCAAGTAATGTCTGTTTGGTTCTTTTTTCCCCTTTCCCATTGGCTTTTTTTTTTTTGACAAATTACATCTATTTTTGTTTTGTTATGAAAAGCTAGGTACAGCTAAAATCAGACATACGGCAACACTAAAATTCAAGAGGTGCATTCTTGCTTTGTAAAGGTTAGATTTCCAGAGGAGGAATAAAATATGGTGATAAAAATGTGAGAAGCTGCTAATATTAATGAAATTTTTTTAGTTATTTTTTATTAGAGATATTTAAAATTCTTTCCTAATCATCAATGTTCAGAAGTTAAACCAGCTTATTTTTTATCAACTGCTTGTTTTGATATGGGAAGTTAGCTTTTTCTAACAGTCTGAGTTGTAATATGTTGCACTTTAAAATTATGTATTTGACATTACAGTTATCATTCCAAACGCTTTATGCCAATAGCTCCTTCTCAGTTTCTCTCATGGAACTTTTTTAAACTCTGTATGGTAAAAACCTAAGGAGTTCACCCATGACCCTCAGACAGCACAATAAGCTTTGTTAAGAAAGATATTAAATCTGCAAAAAATGTTTCATCGTATATGAAAGTGTTTCATATGCCACGGTAGTATGTTGCTGTAGTCTCTAGGCAGAGCTGTGCAACAGAGGTCTGTTTTTTTGTTCTCTGTAAAATTCTTAGTATGATGCAGCTATGCCAGAGGAACAATCAATACAAGGGTAGTTATAAAAATATTTGGCGATATTTTTATGTGTACTTTGGTTAATCTAATTCTAAATAGCTAGGCATTTCATTATTGTACAGCAAATCATTCACTTGGAATAAGAAAACAAGATTTTTTTTTTTTTTAGGGAGCAAAATTTAATCAAGTTATTTCCCATTGTGGTATAAAAGAATGCATCTTCACTACAGCTTAAGAACAAATCTGAAAGGTTAATATTTTTCTCTTAAGAATACGTGTGTGTTTTTTTTTTCGTTTGTTTTGTTTTTAACTTAATTTCCTTAGGCTTTAAATCTAGGATGCATTTCTCATTCAGTCTGCAGTTAAAATATGCAGAATTTGAAATACAACTGACTAATTTTGTCCAATACTGACTTCTGGTCTTATATTTCTTGTTTAATTTGTCAACTGGCAGACCTGCCAAAAAAAAAAAATTGAATTAATGAATGTCTTAGTGTTGCCTTACCACTTTCAGACATAATAAAATACTTCTGAGCATATTGTGTCTAGATCAGCTATTCAATACATGGCCTCCTACACTTTTGCAGTAAATTAGTGCAGTTTTGGGTGTGGGAGGTTGGTTGATTTGGGGAGCAGGAAGTATCTAACCAAGAAACATCACTCTTTTAGTTGGAAAGCTTGGGTTTTGTGGGTATCTGGAACATACTTTTGTACTTTTACGCTTGGAATTACAGATCCCAATAGTCTTGGGAAGAGTGGTGGAAGATAGAAGTCAAAGTTTATTGGATCTAATGCCTGAATAAACCTTTGAAAACTTAAAAAGAAAACACAGATAATAACAAAATAAAAACACAAAACCCTTAAGTAAAGGTACTCTACTAATGCATGTGATATTTTGGAGTAGTTGAAGGAAACTATTTAAAATGCTTGCGATTTGAGCATTTCAAATGGGGAAAAGACATGATCATACTACTAACTATATGATATTTGCATGAGTATCACAGCTTATTTCATGAGTTGTAATAAACTCAGTAGCTTTGTATATGCAATGTACCCTTATTTAATTGTATAAGATGCTGTATTTTTGGTTACAAAACTCTCATTCTCTTTAGACACCTTTCAGAGCAGATACTTGATTTGGAAGTGGTAATGCTTTTTATTATCTGGGAGAAAACTTCTCTATTTATAGGTTTACAACAGCAAGCAGTAGTGTGGAGCAACGGTGTTCTACTGCAGCAAAATGAGTTATTTTTCCCCTCACTTTTACCTTTCCAGTTATCATGAAGGAAACTTTATATGCAATAAAATAAAATAACTTCTGATGATAGGTTCCACCACCAGCAGAGTATAGTTTTGCCCGTTAGGTTTATAAGGATTAATTTTTGGTATAAGTGTTATCAGAATATTATACCTCAGGGTATTTTAATAAAAGAGACAATTATATTTCTAAAAAATACTGCAAGGTCTTCTCAAATTTTCATGCTTGTATTTCTATTCTCATCTTACCCAGTGTTGCTGCACTTCATTGAATGCATGCTGAAATATGAACTGGGATTAAGGGAAATACAGTTAGAGAGCCTTGAATGCTTTCTGTGAATGCTGAGAATAGTTTTGTAAAGCTGAACTATTGGTAGTACCAGCTTAAGGGATTTCCTCCCTCTGGTCCCCACTCCCATCTGACTGTGCTGTGAACTGCATTTCTTAGCTGTTGTGACTTACGTATACTAGTCTGAAAACATGACATGCAGGGTATTGTGGTATTTTGTTTTTTTTTTCTATCCACATCCACAGATAGCTCTGTGATCCACCTTACAACACGGCATACAAACATTTGTGTCTAAATTTCCAGTTGGAGCAGCATGCTGTGGTATCAACAGGTAACTGGGCAGCAGGAGAGAGGGTGTGTCAGGTTAGTGTTTTTACTGCTGAAGAATTTTTCTCTGAGCTCATAGTAAACCAGAAGTGAAAAAGTTCTCATGCAAAGTCTTGACATTTACATTCGTGAAATCTTGTTTTTGCATGTTTGTTTAATTTATGTCCGAACTGACCAAATGAAAGGGCCAATGTGCGTCTGAAAGAACATGTAGAATAGCATTACAGGGAATCTAATTCTGGAATTGAGTCTGCTTTCAAGTTTTAAAATAGCTCTTTGTATTACATGTGCTTCTGATTTTTTTTTTCCAGCCTTGTGGGTTTAGCTTCTTAGTTTTCTTTGTGTTTTAAAATAAATAAATAAATAAATAAATAAATAAATAAATTACTACCCTCTTGCTAAATAAAGTGACCGTAAAATGTACTGTCAAATGCAAAACAAATCCTTAGGGAATATGTTTGGAAACCTTTTGTATTATGTTGCAAACATATATGCACATGTAAAGCATATCAAATAATATTCTGTTTAGATGGTCACACTGTGTTATAAAAATAAGAAGCAAATCCTCTCAACCTTCATTTGACTGTAAAGTGGCAAGCTAGACCAATTAATGTTGTTTAATTTAAGTGATATCAATGTGCGTGAATTTTAAAATACATGAAGACACCAGTTATTTTTAGTAGTGCATGCGTGATTGTTTCATAGGTGATAAAGTTGACTGTGCTATACCTTTCCTATCAGACTGAGTTATGATCTGGGATTACATAGAATCTTTACCCATATATTGTTGCATAAGTTATTTATAGTTATTTTATATCTGCTTTCTTCAACTGTAAAACTAAGAGATTCCTCTTGTTTTCCTCCTGAGAGTATTATGAGATTTGGTTCATTGTTTATGCCCACTTTAGGAATTACTTAGGAAAAAAGTTAATGGAAAAAAATTGTAGTCTGGTTTTAGGAGTTCTCTTAATTGAAACCATTCCATTGGAACCTATGGAAGGAACTGAGGGGTGAGTTCATGAACTTACTTGAGCTTATGTATTAGTAGTAACTTAAGCTCCAGCTTCTTGTAGTTATAAAAGTAGTTGACAGCTGCAATAATTTCAGATAATGTAGTCGTGCTTTTGTGTGAACTACAGAAAAATAGGTGCTGATATGGTGGGGGATTGCTAGACTGAATACTTTATCAAATCATTTTTTAAGCTGTGATACAACGATTTAAGTCTCGTGACTTAAGTTTCTGTATGATTTTTTTTGTACATCACTGTTGGAACGTTTTTTGTCCCTAGTATAAGAGATTCCCGTACCTGCACAGAAGGAAGGATACAATCTTTAGGTTATTTTAGAATGAGGGAAGAAGAAAAAAAAATCATTCTAGTGATTTGGAGGGGATTGAAAGGGATTGATGGTCTTTAGTTATTTTGCAGTTGATTTCAGGAGTTTGGACTTCAATTAAATTTTTGTGACAGGCTTGGCTTTGATATGCTGTTTGGATTTTTATTTAGTGACCTATCTGATAGTCTTGCCTCCGATTTATAAGATTGACAAATATGTACTAACTGACACTGAGCTAGAACAACAGGAAGGTGTGATCTATCTGTAGCTTGTGGCAGTGTGCTTCCCCCAGGCCCTCAATTTGGCTGTTGTCTTGCTTAAACATTGGCCGCAGCAAACAATACCTTGCTCAGGCAGGTAGTGACCACAATATCAGCTCAAACTGGGTGCTGGAGAAACTGACACTCAGCAGCTGCTGAGCTGCATGCATTGCTGCATGCAATGGAGCATGCACCGTCAAATCTATGACTATTCATATTCATCATCTTACCCCATAAATAGTGAGGAAGCCAAGAGCACTTTGAGCTCTTCTGCATGGCAGCTGGCTGCAGGACACATCTTCCCTACAGTAGGGACACTTCTCGAGGTCATGCCTGATGCAGAGATCCCATACTCCTTGCAAGAGATTCCTTGCTGCAACTCCTTGGTGTTTAGTAGCTTACTAAACGTTATAAAGTTTGCTAAGATTATATCTTAGATCGTGCACAAATAATCCTTAGACATAAACTGTTGACCAAGTCTGGGACTAGAAGTGGATTCAGCCACACCTAGTCTCTTACCTCTTCAGTCTAAGGAGTTGAGAAGGCAAGGGGATCCACTCTGAACCTTATGGCTCAACAGGAGGGTCTCCCTGACATGTCTAATTTACCCTGGTCTCTGTGCAGTAAATAAGCAAGGGTAACTTACCATCTCTAATCTTGCTAAGTCCCTGTCTTACTAACAGTTAAGTTTTGTTAGATCACTACATTACATCAATACATATATTGCTGCTTCTCTCTTATAAGCGAAGAGTATAATTTCATCTGTGAACACAGTGAGCTTTGTTGTAAGGGTACAGCTTTACTGTATAAGAAGGTAGACTAATCATCATGACGCAGGAATCACCTCTTGTTTAAGGAGAGAAGCTGGAGTCCTAGTAGAGATGTTTATGGGCTTAAAAATGTATGTTCAGAATATGAAAGATGAAAGTCTTCCCTCATTGTTGAAATACGGTCCATATTGCAGGAGATTCTTCTGTGAGTTAAAAATGAAATTACAAGGGAAGCAGAAAAAATGCTCCAGATATGCTAAAAGCAGGTATCAGCAGAACACCTTTTATTCAAGTAATGCTTACAAGGGTAAGTTCATAATGCAGTGTATCAGACAAACAAGCAACATGAAATAAAGAGGGATTGCATTTAATTAAAACTATACTAACACTGAGAACCATTTGAAATTAAAAATGCTCAAATGAGTATGGAAATTACCTTCTAGTATGATGGTAATACAGTAGAATAGCTCTTTTTATCCTCTGGTGTGTGTGGGGAACCCTACAACTAAACCTTTAAAGGTGATGTGTGGAAGGAGAGGGGATGGTTCAGACTCCTAGACTTCTCAAAAGTTCAGCATTCTACCCACTAACCCCCCTAAAAGTGGGGAGGTTGTGAACAGTGGTGTGAAAAATGAAAATGACATATTCCGTACTTGAGGGAAGAAAACAATGCTATCCTTTTGGAGGGAGATAGTTGGCTTTGGATTTGGAATCGATGTTTCTGTTCAAAGCTTTTTTTTTTTTTTGTTCAACTCTTAAGATTTAGGTAATCCCTCCTGCATTCTTCATGGTTTTATCAGAATGCATTTAGCTTTCTATTAAAACAAAAATATTAAAATGCTTCAGAACATAACTAGCAAGGTCTAAAAAGGAGTTTGCATCCAGTGCATGCATGATTGGTGAAAAGAATCAGGGACTTGTGGGGGTCAGAATGGGATTTCTGTTTCTCTGAGAGAAAAAGAAAAAAAAAATCTGATGTTAATTTATGCTAGTATTTCAGTTCAAATTTAATGCAAAGTTTAATATAATTTGCTCATTTGTGTGTGTTCGTCCTTTGCTGACAGCCATACAGGCAGCTATTCAGGGTCATATTTCTCCATCTCACATTGCAAGTGAAGTTTCAAAGATACCAGCTATTTTACTTTCCCTGCTGCATGAATAAGAAGCACCATTGCAGAAGCTTGTTGGAGGAACATCATTTTTGGTAAAAACGTTAGTCCTCTTTTCCAGTGCGGTTCTGCCCTCACCTTCTGACTGTCCTTAATGAATTGGTTCAGGACAGAGACTGTCCTTCTTAATGAATTGCTGTCAGGAAGCTGCGCACACAAAACAGTGTGAGCTGGGCCAGTTCGACAGGGGGGAGACCAGAAACAAGAGAGAAGCAGAATTCAGCCAAGCTGCATTGGCCAGGCACAAAATCAAGGCAATACCAGAGGGAGAGGACAGGTGCACGCAGCTGGGGGTACCCAGAAGTGAGACTGGTGGTGAGGTTATCCTCTTTTGGCGTTAAGAGATTGTGAAATTGGTGCATTACAGTATTTATTACACATTGCCCTCAGTTTCCTGGGGACTGAAATTCCCTTCACTGCTAAGGGCTTTCTTGTTAATAGCTTGCCTGCATGGGTTAATTTTCCTCTTTTATGATTTACGAGGTGAGTGAATATTTTGGTACCTTGTCTCCTATTATAGTACCTCCTCAGAGAGTCTCTTCTTAGCCTCCATTAGGTCTGCAGTGTGCTTTTTGAGTGCTGTTATGTTTTAGGATATATATGATGTCAGGCCTAGTGTAACAGATATCACAGTCGCCTTGAATACAATGAAAACTAAAACATTGTGGTTTTTTTTTCTTTTTTTTTTTTCTTAGGTGTTACTGGCCAGCTAGAATTATGTGTTCTGGTATAAGTCTGTATCTTTTTTCTTTTCCTGTCTTAAAAGACAGCTATGACTACATGGCTGTGTAACAATAAAAACAATGTAGTAGGAAGTGTAACAGAATTAATACTGTCATTCTTCTTAGCTCTATAAGACTCAAAACTCTTTAATCAGTGAATTGGTAATATTCAGCCTCTGTCATTAATCCATTAAATACCCTCCAATGCTTTCCAAACTATTAGAATTTGTAATGGAGTGAAAAAATAAATAAATAAACAGATTAAAGTAAACCAAACACTGGCACAGTAAGAAGATCACTTCAAAAATAGTGATTAGTACATAAAATGAATTATTTTCAAGACTGAGATACAGCAAAAGGAATTCCAACCATTTCTTATTTAGGGGCTTGTGACCATATGGCTTAACTGATGTAACAGATATGTGTTGCTTAAAAATCCTTTCATCATGGTTGACTGCAAGTTTTCTCTTGCTTTGCTATGCCTTTTCTGACCTCAGGAGAAGTGTGTAATAAACCTGTTTCTGTATTTCCTTGCAAGCTTTTAAAGTGCTACAGGTTATTTAACCTGTCCCAGTACTGGGACTTTAATATTGTCTTGACAAATGATTTTGTAGACCTTTAGTCACTATGAGGACAAAATGAGACAATAGCTATCTTGAGTAAGCTTGTACAAGTCACAGACCTATAAATGAGAGTAGATGACTTAATTTAACATCTTATTTAAAATTGCATAGATGTCAGAGAGGGTTTTCAGACTTTAGATAATAGACCTTTCATTTCTGATCCTCAGCAGCACATAGATAGCTAGCTCTAAAGAAATTCAGCTCAGTTAAGTTTTCTGGACTCATTTATCTCTTTCTTCATTTGTTTGCTGTGTCTTTGCATTTTTCTCACAGTACAAGTCACATCAGATATGCTAACACTATTTCTGTTATGTTGATACATGTAGTATTTGGAAGGTTGGGAAGAATGATTGGAGTTTGTTGTTGTTGTCTGCCAGAGCAAGCTTTAGTGTGGATACTTAAAGCCCAGGTACACTCAGCAGAGTAAGCTAGCTCAGATAATGTCTTCTCACTCTGTCCATTTAAATAAAATTGTAATTGTAGCCTATGTAAGCATACTCATGCTATGAGTAAATGAGGTAGCACAGGACCTGAATTGTTACCAGAGTGGTAATGTTGAGGTCAGCATGGACTGCGAGACCCAGGAAGTCTGGTCCTGAGCACAGCAGTCCTTGTGTTGCTGGAACTCTCCTTGTACTGATAACTGGGCCAGTCTGATAACTCTAGTCTTAACAACATGGACAGCAGCATATAAATCATTAACTGAATGGGGGATCTAAATTTATGTGGTGTTCCCAGTACCTCACGCTATGTAGTTGTAGTATCCCACGTATCCCACAAGAGTTATGTGAGAGGAGCCCCTTAAGGTAAGTTCTCAGTTTGAGAACTATAACTTTAGATTGCTGTGTGAAATGAGAAAAAAATTATTCCTGTAAGGATGTGTATATTCCAATAGCATAAACAATGAGGCAATTTTAATCCTTTTTGCTTCCTGTATTTTTCATTTTTTTAAAATATTTGTGTATTTTTATGTATTTTCCTCTGGGTGCTAAAGGAAAAATACCTCCAAAAATGTGAAGAAAAAGATTCAAAACAATTTATTTAAATAATAACTTGCAACAGAAATGATATGATCAACTATGGACTAATTCTTGCTTTTTTTTTTTCTTTTTTCGTAACACATTAAAACTAATGGGTTTTTGCTAACCTAGAATGTGTTCAAACACAAAATTTCTATTTTAAAATAGGCTTAGTACTCTCCCGATAAAATTGGGTCTGTGTTTGGAATGATCTAAGTAATAAAACCCTGTTCCATGTAAAGTAAACCTGCTATCCATGCAGGAATAATGCTCCTAAATTTGAACTTTAAGTCAGATAATTTACTAAAAGATCATTCTGTTGTTACTGCTCCAGTGTTAGTCATTATACGAGGTAAAAAACAGACTCTTGCAGCAAATAGAACCATGGAAATATAGCATGTTCATCTAAATAAAACATATAAATTATGATACAAGTTTTCTATTTCAGTATAGTTTATTGGCAGTTGTAGACAGAAGTGTCTACTGTAATATAAACAGTTTAGTCTTTAAGGTACATTTTTTCATATAAGACTGACATTTGCTGCTTTTTCCAGATAACAGTAGCCAACATTGTCTTATCAGGGAAAAGGTTAGCTACAGTTCTGTAAGTCACTGAGAAGATAACAACTTTGAATAATGGCGCGATGGTGTGAGTTTGCAGCAGGGTCTTTGTGTTTCAGGAAAGGTTAAAGACTAAAGACCTTCCCAGTAAGCTGACAATATCGTCTGTCTTTTCCTCATAGAAATTCTCAATAGGTTAGAAATGTGAACTCCAGAAAAACATTAAACATATTGAATTATACAATTTACTTAGTACACAAAATTTCTTAAAAGTACACAAATGTTCTTAAACTTTAAAATTATAAAGCTCTCTGCAATATAGAGAATATTTCATAATTGTGGAATTTTCTTTTTAAGAGAAATTTGATTTTATGTTCATTTTTCATTCTTTGAGCACTTGTTTATAACTCTGGGCCAGTATTATGAAAAAACAACAAACCAAACCAACCAAACAAAAAACAACAAAAAACTAGTAATTTGATTTAAATTTTTGTAACTTTTAAAGGTTGATGCCCAAGAATATTTTCTTAAAAGCTCTATAGAAATTGCTGTTTTGCATTTCTTGCATCTCTAAATGTGTATCTACTCCCCTGATGAGAAATGTTTTCCTGATGTCAGTGATGAATATGATTGCACATAATGGTGCACATAATGGTGCATGGGCCCAGTTAGTTCCAGCTTCCTTGTTATCAGTATTAGCAAGTCAATCACATAGTCCTCAAGTTCAGTTAGAACTAATTTTGTAGCTGAAAGTGAGTTTTATTAGCCTTCCCTCTCCTCTCTACTACTTTCCTTATACCTGGCCAGTTAATATTTTCCTTCTTTGAAACAGAAAAGTGTATCTTTACTTTGTAGAAACTGTAGAACTGTGGAAACTGCTTCTTGGATTTAACGTCTGGAATATGTGTCTGGGAAGAGAGAGAAGAACGAGATTGTTGTTTCTACTACCAGTACTAAATCAATTTTCCCTTCTGGTTTTATCTTCTTATATCTTTGTTCTATGCCTATTTGGGAGGAGGGAGGAACCTAAAAGCTAAAGTTTTAAGAAATGCCAGAAATAGTTTCCAGCAATATTATTCTAATATGACTCTGAGCATGCCTATTACTTTAAACCCTTGCCCCTTGCATCATCTTATTTGAATAACATTACATTTAAGCTAACCCGTTTTTTTACTTCAGTAAGAAAGAAAGTATTTATGGTGTTTATTACTGTATCAAATGAACGTGTTAGTATCTTGCTTCCAAATACTTTATTTTATGCCTTGTGTTTCAGAAAGAGGCAGTTACAATGCGATGGTGTTTGCATTCCAGTATATCTACAAGAAATTGAGGAAAAAACCAGACAAGGTCAGTCAATTACTATGGTAAAAGTGCTGCTTTTGTTACCTCATCCTATTGTGTTGGTGGAAATTATTGCTTAGGATATTTTTCAGAAAAGGGAAACCGCTATGGATTTTCTGCAGGCTATTCCAGAACATGAACCATGAAAGAGGTCTAGAAAATGTAATGCTGGGAAATATATCAGTTGAGCATTCTAGTAAAATTGTAACTATATTTGTGTAAATTGCATGACTGGAAAGAGACAGTAGAGAGTAAAGACACAGACAATAATCTTCCAAGTATGATAACAATGCTGTCAGAACATAAACAGATCAGCTGGGAACTAGCACAAGCACTTTCAATGTTATTTGTAGAGGTAAGTCTAGGATTCGTTATAAACCATATTTTCATCTTGGATTTTCTACTTTGTGTTTGGGTAATAAAATTCTTCATAGCAAAATTTAATGTCTCTGTGATTTTCAAAAGGGTCTGAACCTATTTGTGCATTCTGTATCTCATTTTTGAATATGCAGAATGAACTGAGAACCCATTGTTGCAAAATTAGAACTGTCATATATCTTTTTATATTTGTCAGCATTGAACTTTGTCACTATTTTTTTTTTCACTTGGGTAGTATTTTCAATATGTATTTTTTTTCAGTATTTCTCATCTTAACAACCTGAATATTATCAGCTAAAAATGTCTCACAAGATATTATCTTCAAGAACATTTATGAATGCCTTTGGAGTTGATGTTTCTGCTTTATAGCATTGACTGCTCAGCTAAATCAGTAAGAAAGATAGTACACATTAAATCTTTATCCTAACAGTCCCAAGCCTTCTTGTAAATTTACTTCATTATTTTTGTATTGTCTTTTGCATTGTTTCTTGCTACCTTTTCTAAGTTTCTGCTGGAAAACAATGAGACTGTCGGTATATTATCTGACTCTTAACCAAATAGGCTCTCTAGACATTTCAGAGGATTGTCTGAAAGAAAAATTAAAAAATAATAATATTCGGGAATGCCTCTAATTTATATTCAGAATCTTTTCCAAATTGCAGCCTTATACCTCCATATATTTCTATTTCTTTACCTGTTCTCTCTGATTTATACAGCTAAAATAATTCTACCTGTTCACTTTCTTTTTTTTTTCCTTTCTTATGTCAGTGGTTGAGTTCTTTTTGTCATATTAGCTGTAGATGAACAATTCATCAATTAATGAAGAATATTGGTAGCATAGTATATAGAATATTGGGAGCAAATATAAAGTCTCACTCAAATATCCCTTTAAAATGAAGATGCTAAAGAAGAAAGTTACTGCTGATTCTTTGCTGAGTCCTTTGAAAGTATTGCATATCTAATGTTTATACGGCATGGAGAAAATTAGGCAATTGTCACAACAAAGTGCAAAAAGACAAATATATAAACTTGATGGATTCTTAGGAATGTGCTTACTTCACAGATAATTGCAGATTTAGACTAGGTGCAGCAACCTTCAAAAGGAACTTAATCTCATACCTTCAGTTGTGTAACGTAACAGTGTTTGGCACTTAAAAGCAACATTAACTTAGGGGTAATGATTTTGCATGTAAATTCCTATTAAAAAGATAAACACCTTTAAACGAGAAAAACTGTGACCACTCAGCTCACTTAACCATGATGTATGTTTAATATGAAAGACCTTATGCAGTTTTTTTCTTTTGGATTTCTGAGGCCCTCTCACTGAAACTAAGTTTCAGCAACTTGTCTGCCTGAGACCTTATGGCTACTTAAAAATCTCTTTGAAATTGAGGAAGTTTCAAAGCTGCTTACTTACATAGCTAAAATTGCATCAGATGACCTGTGAGGAACAGGTACCATTGCAAATTCAAGTTACTATTAAGGTTCCTGTCAGCAAAGGCAGTCATTCCAGCCTTTTCTTACAAAATCAACCAAATAAAGTATTATTCAAACATCTGTCAGCAGAGACTTCAGGGCCTAACCCTCAGCTAAGCTAGAAACCCATAATGAAGGACAGCTGGTCCAAACTGCTTCTGCTTACATGAGGTTTCAGCACTTCTTTGCTGTATAGATAGGTCACATTTCTGACAAAATAATTTTCTAGAAATAATCTGTTCAGCATAATACATGCAGTTCAACTCTTCTTCCTTAGGCTACTCTTCTTCCTTAGGCTACCTTGTTAGTTATTTTCAGATCCTTAAAATGATCTGCATACAAGTGTATCAATGTGCATTTCTTTAAAACTGTTCAAACTTGCTGTACTAGTTTTTACTTCTAAAGCAATTAAGTATTTCATAAGCTGTAATCAGAAACATTCTGACCTGTTTTATATTTCCCTTCCTGTAGCAAGTCGCTTCTTCCGTTTTCTAAAATTGAAAAAATTCCAGTACTTATTCATAATATTCCCTGTGGCTCCCTCCTCTGCTTTAGTTTAATGCAAGTACCTGTTATTCCAACCTCTTTCCAAAGAGCTGATTTTTTTTGTTTTTCTCCCCATTAGAGTTACCTTCTTTTTGATTGCTTCTAGAGACTTTTCAAAGCTTAGGGTGATCTAAAAGTTGAGAGTTAAGAAAAATTAAGATTTCACATTGCATTTCTAAATGGAATAGAACGAGGACGAGAAGGGTTCTTTTTAGCAAGGTAGTGGATGATAGTTGTCGCTTCAGTAGAAAGCCTAACTGCTGATGTTGACTAAAGATGGGATACTTCATTCACTTGGAAAACGCATAAGAAAGGTTATTTACCATTGTGCATAGTGTGATACAACATTTCATAATTAGTATTATTCTACTTGTAGTTACCTGAATGTTAGTGTTGCATTGGGAAAAAAATTCCAAATCTTTCACACAGAAAACTAGGATCTTTGTCACCTTCATTTTTCTACTTTGAAATAGTGTTACTATTAAGAAGCTTAAAATAAATGCCTAATAAATGTCTAAATGCTGAATCTGATTTTTTTACACCACTGTTTATTTTAATGTTCAGAATTAGATTTCTTATGTTTCAAAATATTTTTTTTCCTCTTTTTTTGTCTTCCTGTGAGGATCCCTGATTCTGTTTCAACCTCTATCTAGAAGCTGTTGAGAACATGTTAAATTGTAGTTTGCTTAAGGAATTTATCACAAGGCAAGATATTTTTTGGAAGTGAGTAAATTCAACTGTGTTCCTTAATTTCTCAACCTTAGCTACAAATCCTGTTGAAACTAGCATTAGATAAAAAGGCCACCTTCCTCAAGAAAGTTTAGGAAGTTTTTTTTTTTTTTTTTGTAGGCGGAGAGTGGTGATATGGTTTGGAAAATCTTCTATAATGGTGAGTAGTTCCTGACCGTTCCAAGGATCTTCCATTTGTGTGTACTTCCTAAATCCCCACTAACATATTTCTTCCATGTTGGAAGGTGAGTTGACTACAGTAGGGCCATGTTCTTGGTACTAAGGCCCTGAAGGAGAAGTGAGTGACCTTAAGAATTGTTGACTGACTGTGTGTAGACAGTAGATTTTTTTTTTTTTCCCCAGTGCTTCTAACCCAACATTAATTTTTGCATGTCGTCTTGTATTGGTTTTGGTTCCCCTGACCCTTCGTAACATGTATGCTTATGATTTCTAGTGATAACCTGAGGTACACTTTAAGACACATCTGAGTTTAACAACTTTTTAAAGTGTTTTAAAAACCTTTATGGATTTTATACAGGCTTTTTGATTAACTGTAATTTTAATTAGTTTTTCTGTATGGTTTTCATGCTAGAAAGTTACATGAAGTTTAAACTAGATATGAAGTGTATTTCTGTGCACTGAGAGGTTTTGCAGTGTTCTGCTGGACTCACACTGAAGAAGTAGCTTAACCTATTCCAAAACTTGCCTTAACATTGACCTCTTATATTTAGTTGTTATTCAATACTTGCTAGCATTTGCTGACATATTTCATATGACTTAAGGATTACTACCAACCTCCTTTATATTCAGGAAAGAAAATACCCAATAACTGTGGAGTGTCTGGTAAACGTCTTTTTTTTTTTTTTTTTTTTTGAGAAGCTCTTCCTGTAGATGATGCTTTATATCTTTGCTGATGCAAAGTATGTAAGTTTAGTAACATGTAAGTTTTGTCACCTTTCCCCACGCATTAATAACATTTTTATTTTAAGCAATGGAAAAATGTCACTTTTCAACATAAAATGTTTTCCTCACAGAAAATATTCTATTTCTGATAGTTGCTAAGGGATATGTAAATCCATTTCTAAATATAGAGCAGAATGAAGGTACAAAATAGACTACCATAAGCATGTTCATATCTTTTTATATATTCTAATGTACAAATAAATAAAATAACAGAACAATGGAACACCACAACAGCTTGTTTCTGTGGCTTTTGTCTTTTTTTTTTTGAAAAACTGCTAATAGTCCATCAAATTACTGATGCAGAGTAATTCAACATTCTCCCTTTACTGTTTAGCATTGTCCTTACTATACTCTTAAGAATGTATTTTACATATTTACCATAGGTTTGCAAGACACTGTTTGCCTTGTGGTACACACCTGTGATTGAGTCATGTGAATAACAGGTGTCAGGTTTACCACAGGACTCAATCTTGTTGACTAGTTTTCACACTTGGATATGAATTATAGATATTTTTAATGGATATATATTACACAATGGATATTTTACTAGCTTCAAATCTTAAACTCCAGCATTTCTGGTGGAAATTTCCATTACCCATTTGTTGTTCTGGGATAAATATATAGAGAAATATGTCTCTAGAAATATGTAGAGAATGCAGTCTGTGGTCAAGAATGGCCTTGGCTGGTGCAAATTATATGTGAGGATTATTCAGGCAGTCTACCTCAGCACTGTGTTCACAGAACGTTTTAAGTTAGTTTTCTTTCTAATTAAGTAAACCAGAGGTATATCATTGAACCTTTATCTTCCTGGGATTGAAGCACAGAACATAATGTGAGTGACTGAGTTGCTTGCTAATCAGTCAAGATAATGAGGGAGGATTACCTAGTAAGCAGGGAGGGAGGGATAAGGGAGAGGTTCAAGATTTCGTTGGAGAGGTTCAGAACCTCATTGAAAATAGAAACGTGATTAGTAGGTACAGGCTTGAGAGAATTTCTGTTAGGGCTGGCAGTGAAGAAGTTTTACATTCTGTGCTTGGGAATGTTTGAAAAGTTCACTGTTTATATTGGTTACCCTGAGCTGTTTTACACCCACTAAGCACCCTTTTCTGATGTACAGCAAAACACAGGATAGTTATTGACTTTAATTGGAAGACTAACTGCAAATTCTAATTTAAACTGAATCATTACTCTAAGGTGTAATTTTTACTTGCTTACTGTAGTTCTTCCAACAAAGTATGTGATCTGGATGGTGTTCAGCCTTCATTTATCACTTTTGCATACCCCTTTTACAGCTGGATTTTCAAATCTGGTTTTAAAGTTCATTTAACATGCCTTCCAGAAAGTAAATACGTCAGTAAGTTTTGGTTTATTTTACATAGTCATTTTTAAGATAGTTTAACTTAGTACGAACCTATACTGCACTCAAAAATTTAGTCAGAGTTGGGCAAGACCAGTTTCATTTCAGATTATGGAAAGTGATTCAGAAACACCTGGAGCTAAGATTTATATCCTTACCTAAATTCTGAAAGCACTGTGGTTTTATGGCTCTTTAGAGGAAAGGCAGGAACTGTATTAACACTTGTTAGTGCAACAGTTAATGCAATGCTGACTAGAACTTCAAAACCTGAAATATTAAGGTCAAAATGTTTTTAAAAACAAGGGGGGCAATAGGTTTAAATATTTGATCTCTTTAATGAATGAAATGACTTTTCTTTTATTCTTTTGGAAAAAAAAATCAGTAAAGTTTTAAGTCATTTGAGGAACATTGCAGTAATTTGAACAGGACTTTTTTCTTTTTGTGTTGGCTTGGCCATCCAAAATAGACCTCAAGTTCTCCTGGAAGTTATTTCAGTGGAAGAAGAATGTGCAGGCTTTAAATCCTCACAGTTTATATACACCACTCAGAGACTTGGAAAACTGATTTATCTCTCAAAGAATTAAAATGTCATTTTTAGTGAAAGTTACCTTTTGCTTAGCTTTTGTGCGTGTGTGTGTGTGTAGCAGAGAGGTTCTGTCCCAGTATGTTGGAAATCTAGGCTTCAATTTGCAAGAATTTTGGAAAAGTTATTTGCTTTTTTTTTTTTTTTAATTTTGAGTACTTTTGTATACCAATGATATCTCAATTTGAAAATTTGTGTCTGCATAAATCTGTACTGATGTTTAAATCCTTCTTCAGAGATGACAAAAATTACACTGTGTGTGGCCTCTGGCCCGGTAATCTACACTGTATAATTCCCTTGCTTAAAGTAGATAGTGCATGGCCACTAGTTATAGTAAACGCTGGCAAGTTTCACCACTCCAGACTGTTTTTCGAGCTTTAAAATAGTACAATAATGCCAACTTTTGCTTTCTTTAGTAAATTTCAATCAGCTGGAATTGTCATTTATCACTGACAGCACTCCATTCAGTATAGTTTCACTTGAGTTAGGGTGATAAATCTATGCAATTTCTCTGAAGAGTATAAAACCATTTCAACACTACATCTGTTAAGAATATAATGCTAGTCTGTCCAAACAGCAGAATATTGAGGATTTAATTCTAACAACACCATTTAGTGGTGTCCGTTGTTGTATTTGGATATTTTACTGAGGAAGATTAGTTGCTGCTGCCTGAATGAGAAACAAATATGTTGGATAATTTCTGTTCGAGCTATTTTCTCTATGAAATGGAATTTTGAGATATATTTAGAACATTCAGGAACTTGAAAGCAACAAGTGTTTCCCAGCATTTCTACAGCTCTGTGAAATGTCTTGAGTGTAATAATGAAGGTGATCAATTATGGTTTCACAAAAGCAGCAAGCAAGTTCTAACAGACTATCAGCAAAAGCATTTTTTGTAATTTTTCTTGAAAATGGGTAAAACCTTTTCTGATAAAGTATCACTAAAATTTAATTAAAATGATGTATTTAATTTTCATTTATTTTTGTAATGACATTGTAGTGCATTATTCCTGTTTGCCTTCCTAAATATGTTTTGGAGAAAACCAAATTTCTTCACGTTTTGGAGGGAACCAACAAAATTTGAGAAATCCATCTCTAAATAGGCCATGCTCTCATCTTTTCTGCTCCTTAAATCCTCAGCTCTGACACATACATACTGCTGTTTCCCCTCCCTGTATCTTTTTCATCAGTTAGACTCATTTATTATATATTAAATACAGGTCTTATTCTTTGCAGCTAATGTGAGTCAGCTCTGCTTCTGGCTTAAAGAACTGATACGCATTTTAAACCTTATTTTGTTTACTTCAAATATTTTTAAATGCTTTTTGTGACATTTAAGTCTTTTGGTACTGTTATTAAAACAGTCCTTGCTCATTTTTACCCCACTTCAGAGCATAGATTCAAAACCTATTGAAAAACTTCATTTCGTTACTGTCCAGAGAAGTATGAAGTTTTTTTTTTTTTTTTTTTCCTCACAAACCCGGTTTTGTTCTTTTGTTTTGTATAAATATTTAATTCATTTTGTGGTTAGTTCAAGTCTTTAATATTGACTTTTGCCTTGTAAGTTAGCCTAGAATTGCAACATGTAGGATGACTATAGATGCACTGGGCAGGCAGACTAGCAAAAAATTAAATGTGAATGTGTTTCAGAAAGTACATTACGGTAAAAAAGAAGTCTTGTAGCTAGGGGAGAGGTGTGTTTTGATGTAAGGCTATGTCTTTCTCACATCTTTCTCTTGCACTGTAAAACTAGATCTCTGAAGTGAAACTGTTGGTAATGTGTTCCACACAGTGCATCTTTTACTTTTGATTAGTTCTGATCTGGTCCCATAGATAGTTGCTTGGATGTTTTAGCTGCCACTCCATAGAGCTCACTTTACGAACTGTGGGAGTTCTGTGTGGTGCAAACTGAAGCATAGTAAATGCAGACAATAGGGAGATTTGCTTCTGCAAATCATGCCTGATTAAAATGCTAGGTGTAAAGAACCTTAGAAGACAGAAATTCATGGTGTGGGGGTTGAATAATATTAGAGGAAGGGAGAACACACTTGTGTTTAAGGAGAAAAAGGAGGCAGAAGAGATGGAACAAAATGTAGTCTTATGGCACTGTTTTCTGTGTGGTTTTATGAATAAGTGTTCTTGACTACTTCTAAAGAGTAAATGAATTGCTTAATTATTTTCAGAATGCATCAGGAATTTTAAAGGCCTTAAAGAAAACCAAGGAGATCAGTTTAGTCTTGATCTGAAGGGTTACAATCTTCTGCAGGCTGGGAAAAAGTATCTGTAGCTTGTGTAAATCCTAACATTTCTGAACTCATGTGTTTGTCCAACAAATAGGATGTTGCCTTAAGAATATTGAAATTGGTATGTATTTACAAAGTTTAGCAAATTTTCATTTTCTGTAGAACCCTGATTAAACCTTAAAAGGCTTTCTTTAAAGAGAAGTTGGGTCTTTTATGACTATTGAAGTAATGAAATTAGTAAGGAAACATACTCATGAACCCTATGAGAAAAATGATGGGTATGCACTTCTGAGCTTAATACACATAAAATTATTTCGTGAGTGTGGGCTTCTGGCAAGTTATCTTTTGTGTCACTTATTGTTTTGGCTTTATGATAAATGTCTTGTTAACTGAGAAACCTAGGACTTTCAGAATCAGTTTGGAGTTGTACCTATTTTAGGCTGACCAGTAAAGGCGCTCATAAGGTATCTGTAATTTCTAAGTGCAAAATTGAGACTGCTCTCAGCTAGGATTAATAATGCTATTTTACTGTAGGAAAGCTCAAATATTGCTTTCTCCGTCCCACATCTATTACATTGTAATGTTTTTACTTATCCACAATGTAGTATGCACGGATGATCAAATTGTGCATGTAAATGTAGCACCAGAAATAGTTCAAACTGAATGAAATACATTCTTTTTCTGCTGTGGAATAAATAAGCGATTCATCATTGTTAGTAAGTTCTTTAAGGAATTAAGTCCGGAAGAAGCAATATAGTTTAAAAATTTCAGCACATAAATAAGGTAACAATACTGGGAGGGAGAGGGAAACTAGTCTTAGAAGACATTTTCTGTGGTAGATTGCTTCAGAGTTTTATATCATTGTGCCTTGTGTTCCTGCCACACTCTGTGGGTGGGTAGTGGGACCTCTTTTATTTATTTTTTTTCTATGAATACCAGTGTAATTAAATGTTATTTTCACATATGTATTTGATCATATAGTGTGCACCCTATATGGATGGGGCAATCAGGAATGATGAACAAGCCCTCTAATATAGGAAAATAAATTGCATAAGATTTAAACCATACCTCTTTTAACAGGCAACCTGAATAACAGTTTCATGCCAACATTTGAACATGTTCTCACCTACCCAAATCATTCATAACTTTTTTTTTTAATTTTTGCTCTGGAAATTCATATTTTAGCTGATGTTTGCTTGGTTAAATAACTGAATAGCAATTAGAAAATGAGTGGTTTGAATAATTTTCTTATTCTAAATCCGCACCCCCCCCCCCCCCCCAAGCTTCCAGATATTTAGATTTAGGCAAGTGGCTTATGAACAATTTTAAGATATAAGCCTTCTATAGTTTTAAGAACCAAATTTTGTTAGATTATAAACAAAACTAAAACCTTCAATGATCTGAGGTTCAGTAACAGGTGCAGAGAAATTGCTACAGCGGTATGACTACATCTGCATTGGCATTCTGCAAGCAAAAATAAGCTGAATTTCTGAATAATTTTCTTGTACTTCATCAAAATAAGTTCACTTTTTATCTAGTTTGTTTTATATGAATTTTCCTTGGCCACTCACTGATTTAACATTCCAGAGGTAGTTGTGAATTTGCCAAATATTTTTGACAAAAATGAACATAAACCCAGTTTCTCTTGCAACAGTTACTTCAGTAACAGTTCACTTGTAACTTTTCACAGTTATTACACTGCAGTAATAAGGTATGCATTCTTGGGAAGGCAATCAGCATGTCACCTGTCTTTGCAAGCTCTCTGACTGCCAGAGAGGAGTTTCATGTTGTTGTTGTTTTGTTGTTTTTTTTATTTGGTTTTGTAATTGTGCCCCAGTCAGTTTCCTCTGGATTACTTTATACATCATCACCTTGTGTATTATAAAAGAGAAAAATGCATCTGGGTACTTATCATCTGGGGAGTGTTTTGATCTATGATCCTCACAAAATTGTCTTACTCTGGGTAAAACACCAAAGTTCCAAAGGAGTTGTTATTTTTCATAACAGTTTTCTATAATAGGCTTATTTCAGGGAGCAGGTGAAAGGAAGGAAGGAGTAACTGGGTTGAGGGAGAAAAGGCATGGGAACATCTTAAACTGGCTTTGTTGACTGTAGCCAGGACAATGTATCACGTAACTACGATTTCATACAGATGTTTGGATTCCTTTGTATTCCTTTGAAGGAGGAGCTGATCAAGTGCTTAAGAGGTTCTCTAGCACCTCTAAACTTTTTAGAGATGGAAATATAATTTTTTTGGATTGTGTTGTCCCACACAATTCTGGTCAGATCTCAACAGTACAAAGGAAATTCATTGTTGTTATGGTTTATCTTAATATTTTTACATATATATCCAAAGATAACTGCCCAAAAGCAATAACTTCTACTTATAACCCAAAAGATAAGCATTTTGGAGAACAGCCTGCATGATAATTTTTTGTCTTTTTCTGCAAGAATAGCTTGAAAACAAAAGCATAAATGCATCACCCCTGGCCAAAATATTCTTGTTCAGGAAGAGTGTTTTGTTTGGAATTAATTTTCTTGCTACAACTATGCTCTTGGACCCCAAGTGCATACCAGGTGCTTTCCTGAACTGGGACCTCTGTCGACACATATACGGAGGAAAACAGGTAAGATTATAAAGAGGGTTTTAAATAACATATAGAAAAGAAGGGTGGGAAGAGGTGGGGGGGAAAGATTGTTTATGAAAGCTCATTGCATTGTATGGAAGATGCTTGCAAGCATTATGTATGTATTTTCTATTATTTATCTTGGGCAACGTTTGCCAAGAGAGATTACTTGAGTCAAGTTAATTTCACCTGGTTTACTTTAAAATAAAACTGTTCTATTCACTTTATTCAAATGGCATAAAACCAATTAAAATGTTTATGCTGTTATTTGTAGAGAGCATGCCTTGTTAGTCTACTTTCTCTGAACCATTTCATGTGTTCTTTTTAACTCCTCATTTTTTTTTAGTTGTCTTTTGAACACATGCTCACCTGCTTCAAGGGATCCAAAGCTACTAATAAAAACACCCCTAAATATGTAACAGATGCAGAAGTGAATATAAATGGAAACAGTTGAATAAGGGAAGTGGACCAAGAGCTGTCATCAAGCTCTTCACAGTCACTAGATTTTTTTTTCACCTGCTCATGCAGCGCTTGCCCAGGACCTGCTGGCAGTGACTATGTATTTCATCTCTCATCATTTTTTTTCCTCCACCTCACAGGCTTTTTTGAGAGTTTGTGGCTATATTAGAGTCATCTTTAAATCCTGCTAAATGTGCTAAACAATGTAGAGTGGTTGCCATTAAAAAGACAAGTTTATGTGCTGCCAATACTTTAACTAGGGCCTCCTTCTAAAGGTTTTTTCTTTTTTTTTTTTTTTTCTTTTCATTGAAGGCTCTCTGGAATCATTCTGGCTTGTTAGAAGCTGGTGTATAAGGGTGCATCTGAGCTCCATGAGGAGAGCATTGAAGGGCTAAGTAGGAGTTTAGTGGTTTATTTTCCTACATAAACCAAATATATTTGCCGAAGAAAGGGGAGAATGCCATTTGGTAAAAGTATCTTATGCAGTGTTTCAAATTTGAGGTACAATACACTGAAGCATACAAAACCTTTTGGACATATCATGATCCTATGTGTAAGCATAAGCAGCTTTTCTTTTCCTTTCATCTTCCTTTGAAAATGTTTCCTGCAAGCAAGTGACTCTTGCTTATCTCTGACACATTATCTCTGCGAGAGTTTTATTTTCAGAGATTTTCTAGCTATATGAGGAAAATTCTGGGCAAGATGACTTTAAATAGGGTGCAGACAAGTTTTGATGTGGGTACAAAAACAAGGACTCTAGAAATCATAATTTCATGTATGATAAAATCCTTCCAGGAGTGTTCTCAGATCCCAGTTAACACACAAGTTAATGCATTTTATGGATACAGAAATAATAATAATAAAAAAGGTAGATGTTCTCAAAACAGGCTTTACAACCTAAAAAGTGATTGAAAATGATAAAATCAGTTACATTCTTTGTTGTGATCTCTATCTCCATTTGCTGGTTGTAATAACGTGATAGGCAGTAAACTGCTAGGAGAAGGACCATCTCTGTGGCACAGCAGCGTGATTCTAAAATTATTTGATTTGTGCTTTCCAAGTACAATGCTGAATACTGAAATAATTTATGCAGGTATCTTTTTAGAAGCTTTTTCAAGGACATGATCTGGACTGTTCCAGTCAGTAATCTAGAGGACATGTCCGCTGTTCTCTAGCAGAGTACAGAGAGAAAAACTACCTTGGTCTCCTTCCTTATTTTCTGTTTCCTTCCCCTATCCACGTGAAATGAAATACAGCTCTCTGGTAAAAAGTTTTTTTTTCTTTTTTTTTTTTTTTTTGGCTAAATTAAATTATAGTGTTTCTGCAACATTTTGTAGTTTGTGGTATAAATTGATCTGTCTGTACTCAATATGACCGTTTCATTTTCTTTCCAAAATTGATTTAAAGGGTTGTCTGTTTTCTCTTCCGTGAGACCTCTTGAAACCACACATCTTTCTTATATAGAGACAGAGCAAGACAGTAGTGAAAGTCAGTTTGGTGGTGGCTCATGAAACTGCTGTTCTTGCTGCACTGTGCACTTGCTTTTCTTGTGCTGAATACGTATCTTTAAATGTAAAGTTCAAACTAGGTCTGCTATAGAAACCTATTTCTCTTTGTGCACAGACAATAACAGTATTGTACGTACGGGCAAATTGAAAGTAGAACTTTTACTCCACATTGTCTGCAGGCTCATCAATTCTATACAATTCCAAAGCATTAAACTTGCATAGAAATAACCATGCATTAAAACATATGTAACAAAATACTGACCTCAGCTACATCACTGTAAATCTAGACAGTAACCTATCCTCTGAATTTATGCTAGTGTTGTTAAAATAAAAGGAGTGATTTATTAGTGGTGAACGGGGTTTTTATGGTCATGTTAGTCTTGCGCACATGTATAAGGTTGTTTAAGTACCAGTACTCACCAGTTTAACTTTTTCTTTTATTATGTGTAGTGATATCTGTGGCAGGTCATTGTGCAGTAAGTGAAGGGTATCTAAGAGTATATTAATTAAAAGTTATGTTACTTGAGGAAATGGTTGTTGGGTTTTCTTTAAAGTCTCAAGGCTCTTGTACAGTTCTTAATTCAACTGAGTTCTTTTTGCTACCATTTTGATACATATATCACTATTTCATGAGAATATCCTTGGCTCAAAGGAAGAACATTAGCAAGACAGTGAGCATGTTTGTAATTTTTTTTCAGGGACTGAGATGTGCAGATGTTCACTGCAATCCGTTTTCTGGCCACCTGCAGAAGTTATAACCCACTTTCATCAGAGAGAGGGAGAAAGGGGGAAGAATGTTTTAGGGGTGGTGATCGTGGTTCAGAATTAAAGCTGTTCTATGACCTGTTCTTGTCTCTCCATTCCCAGCTCTTGGTGGTGTTTCAAGTTGCACTAAAAAGAAGATAGATAAATAGATAAGTATGTATGCACTAAAAGAATAGTCACTTCATTTTTTATAAACTTTAATCTTGGCTGGACAATTTAAATATGTCTTGAGCATAAAATACTGTCATCTTCCTATCTGTGTTTTAAACACCATCTAAACAAAATAATATTGTTACTTAAATGAAAATTACCAGAGAATATACTTAATTATTACATGAATGAATGCTTTGAGTAATATAAACATTCTGTAATGTGCAAAAAAATGACAGATTTATGAGAAAACTACCAGTAAAATTAGTTGGACTTAGAAGTCACCTAGTCTACAGGAATGATTGTTCTTGTGAGACTTGATACTGTTCCACTTAAGTCAGTGCCAATGCTATCTTGTGCAGTAATTGCTGACTCTGAATAAACCATTCATTTTCTCTTTAAATTGTGATTATTTAAGCACTACGGTGATTTACTGTTAGGAGTATCTAAAGGCTCAAGCTGTAATTATGGAACTGAGCACAACAAAATCATAAATTTTAGTAGGAAAGCTTTAAAAATAAATCCTTTAAAGAACATCCCTGATCTCTGCAGACTAAGAAATGTTCAGTATCCAAGAGTATACCATTGGAGCAATTGTGTACTATTGTGCCACTTCATAAGCAGTGCTAAAAAAGTAGGAGTTTTCCTGAGATGCAAAGTGAAGACCCTAAAGGAGCCCAGAAATATTTAGCTTTCTTGATGTCTACAGCTTTTCAGAATAGATTCTGTTTTTACTGACCTGAAGGTGGTTATTCGCATCTTAATACACATATTTACAACTTGTGAGTCCTGCAGAATCTGTGAGAAATTATACAAGTATGCTGTGAGGAAAAGGGGCACAAAATCTCCTGAAGCTGGATGTTTAAATGATACACAGAAATTGTAAATTAATATCAATTCTCTGTTGAACAGAATGTAGAGCCACGGTCTTTAGAGCCAAGCAAAGTTGACAGCTCCAAAATATTCAAGTGATTTCTGATGTCTATCTCTAAGGCAATAAAAATAGATCTTCAGATTTTTATGTATGAAGACTGGGGCTTTAGCATCATAATGGCCATTAGGAGGGTGCTGCATATTTGCAATCCTGCCCTTTTCAGTGCTGCACATACGTCTCTGCAGCTTTGAGACCATGGAGACTGCATAACCGAAGCCCTTGTTCACCCAGGCTCTGAGCAACCTACCTCAGTGCTGAGTGCAGGCATGGCAGGCAGGGCTCATCTTGCAGGGTGGCTTCACAATCTCCTGTCACTGCTCTTGTTGGCACGGCAACCAAATTCTATTCAGAGTTAAAGGAAAGCATTAAAGATGTCCTGAATTAGTTTTCAAAGTAGGAGGAAGACAGACCCATCACAACAGGTGATGTTATCCTTGCTTGGACGTTTATCTTTGGAAGAAGGGCAATGCAGTAACCTAAATAGAACTTTTTTTTTTTTAAATTATTTTTTTAAGAGTAGATTTCTTCCATGGCAAACCCACTCTGTTGTTGTCTCTGACTGATTGAATGGTGAATAGAAAGAAAGAATAGCATGAGCATAGAAAAGTATTTTTATTTGAAACATTTTTTGTCAAAACTGTGAGGTATGCTTTTTTTGTTGTTGTTTTGTTTCGTTCCTTCCAAAATAGGCGAGAAACAAGATGATTTTGAAGGCCTTCTACTCTTCATCTTGCATTCATAGTATAGCATCAGCTTTCCAGGTTATACTTTGACAAAAAATATTAGAAAGTAAAAATAGGTGCATGAAGCTTCTTACCTGCTTTTTAAAATTAAATAAATTTTCTTGCAGGCAACTGCAGAGGAGTGTAATCCCTGGGAACAACAACATAGTCAGTATTCTCTAAAGCTAAGAGGTCTGATTGATAGACTTGAGAGGGTCTTGCAGAGAACAGCAGAGGCCTTAGAGAGGTATACTATAAATGATTCATTATTTAGGGCCCAATTGACTTTGCTATATGTATTCAAGTTTATTCAGTTATCCTGGTAACCATGAGAGACTAGGAAGTATTAATGCGGCAAGAGACTTCAAGTATCGTCTCAAAACATTTGTTTGATTGGTTCTAATTCTCTACAGTTAAACTCACATAGGGTAGAGCATTCTAAGTTGGAGCAGAAAAACATAGTTTCTGCTGTTCAAATATTAAATTAAGGACAATGTACTGAACAATACAGAACTATTAAGAATTGACAGTGAAGTCAGTTTTGGTGAATTTGCCCTGTTCTAGTTTTCCAGGGTGCTGATTTTCTTGTAGTGCCTGGCACCTCCAAATGAAAGCACCTGGAATAAAAAGTGAGAGACAAGTCGACTCATATCAGCAAATGAGGGATAACACGCTCCTTCCTTCCATGTTATGTACCTATTTTTTAAAAAAATGAAATTGTGACAAAAATATTACCACAAGTCTGTTCCGTAATTTCATCATTATAATTTGGAATAGACTTAAAATGTTATTTATTTTGTGATAATGCAATAAGAAAATATCACGTGGCAACATGAATAAGAGTAATTAGTTTGATGTTGATCATAGGGTACAGCTTCAAACTTAGCAGCTTCAAACTTTAACTTTTGTTGATTCATGTATTCCTTTAATTTATATCGTAAAAATTAAATTAGCTCAAGGCAGCATGTTGCAAATGCCCGCGGTACCTCAATCTGTCCACGTTGTGTTTGCTAGAATTATTTAACAGGCATGTATCCAATACATGTTATATCATGTCCAGGAAACAGCAGTGTATAACTCTTTGCCAATCTTACCAATATTGTGCCAAGTTCTGTGTTTGAAGTGGAAATATTTTACTGAAGATTTATTTACGTACACTACTAGAACTTGTTATATGTTGGTCAGGACAGATTGATGAAATACAGAGATAGCTGGCATATTAAGGTGCAGAATATATATTTGATATTAAACTTGCTGCACTTACTGTGTACGCATACGTTCTTCTGTACACATATTTGAAAATAATTATTTTAATGTTTGTTATCACTCATTGAAATTTAATATACAGGTGTTACCAGAGTTTTATACACTTTTACCTGGCTTTATTCTGTTTTTGTATGAAACTCCACAGATATCTATTTCCCTTTCTCTTTCCTATCTTGCACCAAAAAAGCATGCTGTTATGAATATTAACCTATCCTGGTCAACAGTACCTTCCTTGGATAGGTCTCTGAGAAAATAAGTTATGCTCTTTAGATGATGAAGAGTATCAGGCATATTCTTTGAATGATATTTATTTAGTTGAAATAAACTTGATATGCAGAATCTTCTTACTAATTTTGTTGTTGTTTTCCATGACTGGAACTGCAGCAGGTGGAAATGAGGGTTTCTGAATTGTGCCAAGAACGTGCTTGTGGTGTTGCTGTACATGAAGAGGAGCTGCAGCTCCTAGGAATGGTTTGGGTCATGGTGGTAGCTAGGTGGAGCCTGAGGAGGCAGGAAGGAAGAAGTCCAGGATGGGTAGGAACTAATTCACATCCTTAGATTAGCAAAACCTTAGAATTTTCTCCTATAATTGTAAATATGTAAGCATCTTTGTACTTAATGCTTCTAAAAACTTTAATATAGTACATGTATGTGGAAGCACTCTGTTTTAAAGCACATTGACACTTCCATCTTAACAGATATGCAAGGCTGGGCAGATTTCATACACTATGCAAAAAATGATAAATTTGTAGGACGACAACATGGCATAAGGTGTATTTTTTTTATATAACTGCTTCATGCTCATGCAATCTCCAGCACAACCTAGGCACTATGAAAGAAGTGAATGCTTGGAAGTTCCCAATCCAACTAGCCACTTGTGGATGGAATATTGTTTATTTTTTTATTTATATAAAATGGAATATGTTATACAAATATGCTTTTTAACATGTTTTAAAGCATATGTTATAAACATATTCCAATATATATATGGAATATGTTTATTTTTTATTTGTTTGTATATGACTGCAGTAAAACATAACTGCTTTTTGGGATTGGAAGTTGAACTCCCTCTCCAGGTATGTGGTTCTATGTGTCAGAAGGATGAGTGTACCTTTATTTTTATGTTCAGTTTTAACTGTAAGAGCCTTGACAGCTTTCAGACAAAATACAATGAATGAAAAAAAAGACTAATTCTGAAGTCTGCCATCATGAAGTAGACAATTTTATTAAGACTTCAAGGTCTCTTAACCTTGATAACTCTGATAATGTCTCTACAAGTCTATTTTATAAAATACTGCATCATAACAGTTAACTGTTAATGCTACATATGTGCGTTCTCAGATTACCAACATTTGGATTCTCTTTGCTTTTCCAGTGATAACTGGCATATATTGTCTTGAGTAGAAACAATGGTTGTTCATCTTTCTAGGTAGTTCATCTTAAGGGAGGAAGTTCTCATTATTTACTGAAGTTTTCTCTCAAAAAAAATGCATTCCGTCTTGTTAGAGTTGTTGCTCCTTGTCTTTGCCCACTACTCTGCCCCAGACATGATGGACAAGGGTTTGTTTCTGTTTTGGGGGGGAAACCAATTCCAAAATGACCTCTTGTGTGTCATTCAGGATCTTAACATTCAGTAGTTTTTCTCCTACTGACAAGAAATGCTGCCTGAAGAAAATATTGTGTGGTCTTCAGCACCTCAAGACTGCCATGGTATTTGGGGGCGACTGTAGCATGCACCAAGATGTATTCCTACTTCGTGGCCTGTAAAGGTGTGATAGAGAGGGAGGTGGAAGGATTGTTTAAGGGGATTAGACTGAAGACAGAATAGGTCCAGGAGACTGTGTGGAAGGCATAATGACACATTTGTTAAATATATCAGTTTGACAGGTCATAAAAAGAAGAGGCATTGGAGTACATTTGCAAAACTTCAGATTTAAGAGCTCACCTCTAGTTTGGTTGCAGTTACAGTTCATGCTGCAAAGGTTTGTATCCTGTGTTTTAGTATTTTGACTTTTAAATTTTGGTGGATGGTTCCTTCAACATTATCAGTCTCAACAGAATGAAATTCAGGTAGATAGAAAATTATGCATTCTTATCCTTGTACTGAGTCTGGCTGACATAACCCTAATTTTAAAAGGTTATGCATCAGCCCTGAGTAAAAAATACTACACTGTGATTGTTACAGGCCATAGAGGAGAAGCACTCAATTTTTTAACCCATAAAGGGTGATGGAGAACTCCTTACACAGGTGCTTCCTTCATATTCACTGAAGAGTTGGTCCCATTCCCAGTCTGGCTGTGAATTCTATTGAGTGACAGCTCTTCTGAGGGCAAGAAACATTATACAGGTGTTACTGGGGACCTTATGGAGCCATCTAACATCTAAAAGTTAAATTGTAGGGGAGAGGATGTGGCTGAAAGAGGTTGTAGAAAATGAGAATGTCCAATGAGTCAGTCACTGAGGTGCATACAGCGCATACCATTTTCTTTGTCTCTCAGTTACTGATTTCAGGCAAGCTATACTTAAAGCTGCAAATTGAGTGCAATATCTAACTCATCCTCTGCATCTTACATGAAAATGAGTTCAAGTCAAAATGTACTACCAAACTGAAAACAAAACAACCCCCCTCCCTGCCCACCAACACCTATTTTCAATAGGGAGAAGCATCATACCAGAAGAAAAGGCAATTCTGTTTTGAAATGCTGTTTGATCCAGCAGAAAATATACAATCGATGCAAAATTCATGCTTTCCACAAGATGGCAGTATAGGTGCATTTTTTTTAAACTGTGCTTTAAAATAAACCTCTGGGAAAAAAAATACACAAAACCAAACACAAAACAACAACACGGTGTTGTGATAACTTAGCCATTTATAACTAAAATAATTACTGAGTAGGTGTTGTATTATTGCAGTTATTCTAATTCTGAGAGATACAGAATTTTAGTAACTTCCATTAATATTGTTTTTTAAAATTGTTTATTTAAAATATATATAACTACTTTCTTGCCTTCTTTATTTTGTAGTTAAAAGGCATAAGCACTCTGAGCAATGCGATGGCGATTTATATGCTGTATAATGAAGGAACACCTATAATGAAGATGATGAGAAACCTTTGCATCTTTTAACCCAAAAGTAAAACTAGGGCTAATGTTTGTCATCAAAGCATATGTAGTAGAAGCTTCCGTAAGGAAAAAAACAAACATCTTGGTTTTCTGGAGAAGAGAATGTGATGCTGAGGAACAAAATGCCCCATACCCACAGTATTTTCATTGTTTTATTAATCCCATGTTTTTCTCAAGATGAGACTGATAGTGCAATTTTTGTTTGTTTTCTTAAAAGTTAGTTGAGGGTTTTAACTAATGCTTCTGCTCAGTTTGACCAGGTGCCTATTATAAGTGTTCATACTAGTATGAATTTTGCTCTAATGTGCTTAATTCAGCAGGACTGATTGGTCTTAGGCCTGTTGGGGAGTGGAATTCATGTGCACCATAAATCCAATTTCTGATTTTTAGAACTTCTTAATCATGGAGCTACTGTACAAATCTAATAAGGAAGTGCTAGCAAGTCTGTACTTCATATAGCAATCTGGCTTGGAGAACACCAAAATCACAAAACTGTTTTGACAAAAAATATATATATTTTTTTTTTGGTATATGATGTTTTACAGGATGTCCAGTAGATGTCTCTTGAGAGCTTCACATTTCATACAGGAGCAACTGCTGCATCTGCAAAGGACTGGAAAACGTAGCTGGGAGGGTTTTTGAAGATGGCTGTTAGCACTGCTTTCCAGAAAGAGCTGGATAGAGTATCTGAGAGATTCTTTGATCTAGGAGTTCGCAAGAAGGGCTTTCACAGTGCAGATATGTGTTATTTTTAACAGAGTTGAGGGGCATCCAAATGCCATATTTTTTCAGGCCTGTATGCTAGACTGCTTTTTTAGACTGTTGATTAGGAAAAAAATAGGAATATTTGTTTTAATACAAAAATTAATCTTCCCTACACTTCTAGTGCAACACTGCATTTTTATCTTTTTTTTCTGAATCTTAAGACTTTGAAAACAACATATAAACAGTGAAGAAGTTGTTTGAATTTTTGACTGTGGAAGAGACATCTGTCTGAAATGCAATGGGGATTTTAAATGCAACTGTACAAAGTCATGAAACAAAAAAGTTATCTGAGGCTACTAGGAAAAAAAAAGTAATTATGGAACCACACTGAGCAAGTAAGCAAATTCAAATACCAGAGAACTGCATAAATCTATTCTTTATTTAAAAGAGGAAAAAAAAAAAAGTAGCATTGGCTATATCAACACAAAGCCTAGTCTACACTAACCATTCCTCCCAGATTCTTTCTTAGAAGAGGAAATCTAAAATAGTCTGTTTTGAAAGAAATTCTTAGCTATTCTCAAAGTTTCAAGTTTGTTATAGGACATTCCAAACACAAAGGGTTTTGTCCAGCATTTACTGGGATGTGAAAAGTCAGGGGAAAAAGTGTCTGCAAATTTCTGTATTTCATTTGTTTGTTGAAGGTGGGTCTGTGAATAACTTGTTTCCTTCATGGACATTTTATATGTGCATCATGTTGTTGAGACAATCAAGCCCAGTAGGTTGCTGCCCTTTATATAATGGAATGACTACTGGATTGATATGTTTTTCAATAAAAATAGTACATCTTTAGGTCAAGACATAAACTTTGAATCCTTTATCATTAGAGTGATTTTTTTTTTTCTGTTGGGGCCAAATAATGTAGTTTAATTTACTCGGTAGTTAGTGAGATCTAAGGTGTGGTGTTTTTTGTTTTTTTGTTTTTTTTTTTGTTTTTTTTTTTTTCTGCAAAACTGGGGCAAAAGTTTTAAAAGAAAATGAAGGGCTTAGGAAATGCTTGTATGTAGAATATTTAGAAATGTCAGAAATAAGCAATTAAGAAAATTGGACACAATATCATCTTCAGGCACTTAAAAAAAATCTTCTGGCTCACTGTCTACATAATAAAACACTACACATTGCATTACAGTTATGTGGTGAATGCTAATATCAACATGTGATTTGTCTTAGAGCGGGAAAGATAAACGAGTCTTCCAGTCAAAAGGACACTTTATGAGAATATAGGGTTACAAATTGCATGCAGTTGCATAATCCCAGTTCTTTGGAAAATGGTGAGGGAACTTGTACTAACTGCAAGCAGACAGGGGAAAAAAAGCCATTATCTCACAGTAATGAGACATCTGAGAATTTCTGCAGTTCTGCATATTGCATCCAATGATATTTCTCTGTAATCTGAAATAAAAACTGTCCATTGATATGTACTTTGGAGGGCTTTTACGCACACAGTACTTGAGACTTTTCAATTAAGGTAAGTGATCTTGTTATTTGCAAAATATTGGTAATTCATTTTCTTGAGTTTGATTAAAGCATTCGCCCTGCCACCACCCGAAGATGTTCCCCAGTACCTAAAAAGATAAACGTATAGCTGGAAAAGAAGGAAGGTCAAACCATGGTCAGTATGCCTTGCTCAAGAATGGCAACAAGAAAATATTGAACCTGTAGTGCATTATTTCTGTGTTTGTAGAATTATCTATTAACAATCTGTGAAGTAGAAGTTAAAAAAAATATATATTTGAGGAATGGGTGGGAAGCAGGTAATTACCACAGAGTGCAACCTACCAGCATGATAGACATTCAAATGTGCTCTTACAATGCAATTACTTCATTTTTAAGCTGTGTTGTTCCTTACTGAGTAGAATGGAAGTGGGAAGCCAGAATGTGCCAACTTAGGCTTCATACAATTTGATTTGACTCCAGCCATGGGAAAGAGGAAAAAATCTGATGGGAGCTTAAGCGAGAAAGAGCCATCTATCATCACCTTGTAAAATTTAATTTTGCTTAACTGTACTGACTACCTTGCCGTATTGTAGCAGTGCACGAAAACTACGCTACAATCTTGGAGGAATAATAAGTTTGTTTATCTTTCTCCTTTTGGCTTACCTCTTATCTGGTTGGCACAGCCAAATCTGTATGGGTTTCAGGGAAGTGTTGAGGCTTTTAGTGCTTTACACAGGTATGTTACTGATTAGTGATACAGCTGTTTTGCGTGCTATGCGTCTCAATAAGTGTATTGAGTTATGATGGAAAGAACATCTTGCCAGTGTATGGAAGGTAGCCAACCAAAAATATCTGATTGGCTAATTACAACAGCTAGTCCAAAAGATGTGCTGCAAATATATTTGCAATTTTGATGCCAGTAGGATTTATGTTATGTTACCATGGTTATCGAACAGTTTCAATACCTTACTTAATTTTAAATCAGCTTTTGATGTCAATACCATGTTCAGGAACCTCCATAGCTGTCTGGTAATTGTTAGAGTGAAATGCGTTTGGAAATCAGTGAAGTCATGGAAACTTACTGTACAGGTTAACTACTGATGTTTGTTTAGTAGACTTCAGTACCTTGTTGAGGTCTCAGTCACTGCTCTGAGGTATTTACAACCAAAGATACCTAGAGATAACAAACCCACATTGAGTTTACTTGGCTGAAATTTGTTAGCCAAGCCAAAGATGACACATGAGGCGTGACAGATAGCGTATACCTTGCATTCCAGTATTAATGAGCCAGTGAAAAACTGTAATAATTCAAATAGTTAAATACAAGAGGAATTCAATTGGAATTAGGTCTCTTTATTGGATCAACAACAGCCTGGTCTCAAAGCTGAATCATAGTGTGTCAATAACCTGGCAAGCTCAGTGTCAGCCTAGTCTGTGCTCAGTTTGCTCTGTTTCAAAACATTTTACTTCATCAAGTCAGTAATGAAGTCAGTTTCTTTAATTTGAAGTTTGAAAATGGATAAGGTAGATGGATTGGATAAATCCTGATTTACCTTATTCACCCTCTGTTTGGTCTGGATTTTCGCACCTTTTTTACATCAGTTGTGAATTATTTATTTTTTTTTCTTTATGAGTAGTATTCACATTCATAGTCTACTAGGCTATGTTATTGCAAGATTTGGCTGAGTTTACATTCGCTGTTTTGTTTCATTTAGCCCTTTTCAATTTTGTTATACAACATTTTATGCTTTTCCATTTGTTCAGATGGCAAAAGCTTCAACAGAAAATAAGAGAGCAGAATTTCAATGGGGAAGCTGTGTGCTGGATAAGGAGAGAAGCAATAATCGTCCTAGTCCTGAGACCTTGTAAAAAGAATTTTGGATTAAAAGCACTAAAGAACAGGTGTTACTGGGAGCTTTGAAGATGTGAACTTAAAAGCACAAAAGGAAACAACTGAAGAGGACTGGTAAGTAGGAGGAAGAGCTATCAGAATGGTTAATAAAAATAGGAAATACAGAAAAATGAAGATAAGGAAGACTTAGAAAGCCTTTTCTGTAGGCAGGCAGCTATTGTGTGGTGGGGAAAAAAGTAAAGATAAGAGGTATGTTAAAATTGTTAGAAAGCCAGATGTATTTGTCAGTGAGTTTTAGGAGCCAAAGAAGGTTTAAAAATAATAATAATAAAAAGCCGAGGTCCTGAGATATCTTTTCTTTAGAGGACAGATATATTCTCTGTTTTGAAAAAGATTCTCCCTTAGTTAATTGTGTAGATTACTGGCTCAAAAGGTAACTTTAAATCTCCTATATCATGGTTTCTTTTTGACATGCTTTGACCATGTATGAACAGTTCTCTTCTGGATTAGCCTTCAGCGCAGTATAAAGAACACTGAGCGTAAATGATTATTGATTGATCCAGAACATGAGAGGGCATGCATACAGTCTTTGCTCAGAACAGGACATCACACTCAGTGAAGATTATTTCTTAGAATAAAATAAAATTGTCTGACTTTGATTTTGAGAGGGAAGAGGGATGATTACTAGTAATTAAATGTATCATCTAAGAAAATTGTTTGTGAATATTGACTTCAATAATGCAGGTGAAGCATTCTGTCTGATAATCACATTTTGTGTTAAATTCACTAGCCAATTTTTTAACATTTTATTTACTAAGTGCAAGTGTGAGAAGTAGGGTAAAGTTTTGTTCTGCAATTGAGTAAGAAGTTATTTTCCCTCCCTGCCTTAGCCTTCCCAACTCTATGTTCAATTAGATAGAAAGACATTTTGGTTTATTTTGTTATTTAATACATTCATTTAGAATAACACTTCTGAGGTGTCTGTGCATTCCAGACAAAACAAGCTCAGGTGCATGTTTTATGACCTTGTCATCTTGTGTTTTGATGGGCCTGTGGATTATTGTCCTATTCAGTTTCTCAGTGCTAAAAGTTGGTGGGAAGAACAGGAAAGGCAAAGGTCACCTGAGGGAAGAAACACTCCACAGGACTTGGAGGCTGTTTTACAGTAGATCCTGTAATCAATCTGCAATGGAGCTGGCTGGGAGCTGAGGCTGTGTTACCTGTGACCTGAATGCTAACTTGTTACTGATGGGAGTCGCAGCAGGATATTTGTAACCTGAAGCTAAATTATCCATTAAAGGGATCATGCTGCTATGTTGCTACTTCTATTGTCGATGAAATTCTTAACAACTGCTTATTTAAGGAATTTAAATAAGCAGCTTAAGGAATTGCTCCTCTTACCTTACTTTTGTCTAGTAAAGTAGTTTTGAATTTGTGAAGACTTGAACAGGGAGCTCTGTCAGTCCAGATTTGCAGTGTTATCTTGTCACAAGCACCTATCAATGGTAGTGGTATGCTTATAGCAAAATCTTTCAGTGGAGAATTACAGGTGTATATATATACACATTTACTGGTAGGTTCTTCAAAATTCCGGAGAAAGCTGAATGATGAAAATGGTTCCTGGAGGTCAGCATGCATTTTGATGCAAGGGCACAAATGAGGAAATTCCCAGTTGATGATGCCCTGCCTGCGTACAAGTGGCTTCCTCCTCTGTTGCCTTAAGACCTCATAGGGCTCTGTACATAATAATTCAATCTAAACCACTTTTGAGCAGCAGAATGTTGCTGACAGCTATCCAGAGCCTTATACAGTTACTAGTTCTTTACCAAAAATATTAAGATTTCTGATTTTATGTTTCTGTTGTCCTGTACATCCTGGCGTCATTACTGTGCTCAGTGTTTGTGAACTGTTTGGGATGAATCAGATGTGTTATGGTAATATGGACTCGCATATCTCACTGGAGTTCCTATAACAATAATAGTGAGTATGAATCACTGCAGGAGTGGCTCAGAGTTTCGGGGAGCCAAGAGATGATTCATTCTTTGAAATAAAGAGAAGCTGCTAATAAACATTACTAGACATTTTCAGTTTTGTTTGCAGTGTGCCAGCATTTGCTGTACATATTGGGGAAGCAACACAAGGAACTGAGAGAATATCATACCAACAGTTGCTTTGTAAGCTATGACTTAGTAAATGCACATTGAGTTTCCATGCTGTGAGTATTCACACTCTCTAGTGCTGATACAGTGACAAACTGTACTGTTTTGCTACTGCAGCATCGGACCTTTTTTCCAGTCCTTCATTCTGTTGTTTTATGCTTGAGGTTTCCTTAAATTACTGTATACTGAGTGAATTTTCTTAACAGCTGATGTTAAATGCTTAATTTGTAGTATTTAAAGTGTCAAAGGACTTGGAAACGAGGAAAACCACTTTAAAGTAGATTCACTGGACTAGAGAACGAATTTGCTCTACAGGGAGTAGGCATGTGTGCGCCTCCAGCTTGCAGCAGTCTTTGTCTCTCTGCCAACTTGTTTGACTGGGATCTCATGCTCCTCTGCCTGCAGCAGCTGTCAGTGCACAACCCTACTGCACTGAAGTTGTCTTTACAATTTAATGCTGAATCCTACCCAGCTGCTGTCCCAACATGCTTCCAGATTGTGGAGGATTCACTGCTTCAGGTGAATAAGTGTGACACTATTTTGCTCAGTTGTCAGACAACGTCTTGTCTTCCCTGTTGGCTTGTCCACTTGCAAGAGAGCTTTTCTGCATTCTTGCCACTGCAGATGATATGTATGTTCTTTTTATCTGATCAAAGGAAAGAGGTCAGAAACAGACTTGAGAGGACTGTGATAAAGAAAAGAGCTTGTGTCAAATTACAGAATTGTGAAAAAACAATATTGTGAGCCATGTGAGAGCATGTAGAAAAGCTCAGAAGGCTTTCAATTACAGATGCATAGTATATTGTAAGAGAACCACCACTGTTGTTTTGAGCACATCTTGATACACTCCCACTGCTTCCCAAAGTGATACAGAGCTTTCTGCCCTCAGGGATTATGAACCTCCCTACACATTGTTCAAAGTGGAAGCTAGCCTGGTGTGTCACAGACAGTAGTCCTTTCCTGGTTTATTTAATGTACATACAATTGCTGTTTTTGCTGGCTGTGCCATGCCTCTGACCCTGGTGACCACTGTTCTTCCTTTGTCCAGCCAAAATAGCTCTGTTGTGTGAACTAGTATGTTACATTTATTTTAGAAGCAGATGCAGGAAGGAAAGCCCCAAGAATAATCTAACTGGCTTTGTTTATGTCCTTAATTTTATTTATTTATTCTACTATCAGGTGTTTAAATGGTCAAAGACCTACTTCACAAACATTTCCAGAAAAAATGCTTTGTCAACCACTGCACGTCTCCCTTTATTTAATACCCACACACTCTTTTTGTCTGGGTCATTGTAAAATTAATGTCTCAGTACATGCTATTAAGCTGTGTTATTCTTTCTCTCTTTGTCCAAAAGAAAGATAGTGCTGTAATTTGCACTGCAATTCATCCTTTTCATTACTGGTTTCTCAGTGACCTTGTACCTGCTTTGAGGTCACAATTCCGGTCAACAACCATCCAACATCTTTATTGTTTTTTCTATTTGTTAGAAAGAGAATTCTCCTGTACCATGGTGGAAACACCTTCATATCTGAACTCAGAAGTACAGTTGCGATTTGTCATCGCTTTCAATGCTCAGATATCACAAATGCAACATGTTAAATGTTGACTAAATCCCTCCCCTCCAAAAAAATCCAATTGACATAAGATCTTAAGAGAGCTATTTGGATTGTGTCCATACATGGCTTTCACAGGAAAAAATCCTTTTCCAAAAAAGGCCGTAGAGTATCAAATGCTAAGGACTAGCGTTTACTTTCCTTAACTAGGAAATATTGTGTAGATATTTATTTCTGATGGACTACTTCCACCCTTCTTTCTTCAGATTTTTGTCTTTTTGTGAACCTGATTTATAAATTGGACTGAGCTGATGCTGAGTGAGTATCACAGAATGGCTGAGGTTGGAAGGGACCTCCAGAGATAATCTAGTCCAATGCCCCTGCTCAAGCTGGGTCACCTAGAGCACGTTACACAGGGTCACATCCAGGCAGGTTTTCAATATCTCCAAAGAAGGAGAATCCACAACCTCTCTGGGTAGCTTGTTCCAGTGCTCTGTCACCTGAACTGTAAAGAAGTGCCCCCTCATATGGCAATGAAACCTCCTGTAGTTCAATTTATACCCATTACCCCTTTTCCTATCACTGGCCACCACTGAGAAGAGTTTGGCCCCATCCACTTTACTTTGTCCCCTCAGGTATTTAGAGAGGTTAATAAGATCTCAATCTCCCCTTCTCTAGGCTAAACAGGCCCAGCTCGCGTAGTCTTTCCTCATAGGACAGATGCTCCAATCCATTAATCATCTTCGTGGCTCTGTGCTGGAATCTCTCTAGAAGTTCTATGTCTCTCTTGTACCGGGGAACCCAGAACTTCACACAGTATTCCAGGTGTGGCCTCACCAGAGCTGAGTAGAAGGGGAGGATCACTTCTCTCGACCTGCAGTTCATACTCCTCTCGATGCAGGCTAGGATCCCATTGGCCTTCTTGGCCACAAGGGCACACTTTTTTCTTATTTGTTCTCATTACTTGTTTTTTTGGGGGGATGTGTGTGTTATCTTGCTCTAAGCTTTTCTTATCCAGGCACTCTTAATGAACTTGGAAGTACTGTGCTGCATGGGAGTTGATCTATTGATCTATTCTTTTTACTCATTCAAAAGAGGATAATCCTTGGCTTCAAATGAATAATCTGCCCATATGGAAGAAGTTAATATGACACTGTACAGGTATCTACCACTTAAGATATCACAAAGGAGATATCTAAAATAGGGATGGAATTAGGAACATATATATATTGTTTTGTTTAAAATAAGTATTGATTTTTTTTTGATCAACTAAGTGGTTACGGAGCTTAACCATCTTTTTATGTTTTAGTGTTGCAGAATTTGTTATATCAATAGGGTACGTAAGTGATTACGTCCCATCTAACAACTCTTCTGAAAAGAGTGGTGCTATTACGATGACGTGCAATCTTGGTGAATTTGTCTACCATAGGCACAAAGAAATCTTTCTACCTCATAAGCTCAATTCCTTTGTAGAAATACTGTTTTTCTTTCTCGCAATATCCATTTATTCAATGGATATTGCGAGATATCAAGCATTCAAGGAGATTAACTTGCCTGTCCCTTCAGAGTTGGGTACAATCCCTCTCTCCAGGTAGATCTGGTAAGCATTATATAAATCAGATACTTCCTAAAACTGAATATTACTCAAGAAAACAATGCAAGTTTTCCCCAAGTTGAGATGTCTTTCTCCATACCCTCTTACAAAAGCTGTGTCAAATCTCCTTAATTAGCATTGACGTGATACCAACTGACAATTGTACAGGCTGTTCAGAAACGTTTGTGTTGCAATGTGGTGTTCTTTTTCATTGTGGGATGACTAGATTGCTCTGCAGTACTGGACTCCATCATAACACATTAAAGTTTAACCCATTCATGTTCTGAAAGTAATAGGTGTTGTCAGGTAGAAACATCCCTTCCTGGAATGTTTACAGCTTGAATAATTGAATAAATTGTAACCATTTTAGACTTCATGAATAAAAATTTCTTAGACAATAGTTAGCAGCTTCTATATATACAAGAAGGTTCACATTGTTAAGTGTGGAGTGAGAAGAAAAGGGAAAGAAGAACAGAAGAGTTGAGAATCCACTTCTCTTTATGCTGAAGATATTTCAAGTTCTTAGTAAGGTAGAGAAATCATCAAAAAATTGCAAGATAACTTACTATTGAGCAAAATATACTAAAACCTACTGTGCTCTCAAACAGATGGAGATTGTGTTTTTTTTTTTTTCCTACTCTAAACAGTTGATGAATTCCTTCCAATTAAATGTACGTTTCAGAGTGGGAACATTCCCGTGGCCTTGAGAAAGCCAGCCAATCTCGAGGTGATTCATAGTGAGCCTCTCCTTTGTGGGGATCCTGAATTAATCAAAATGTTTATGGAGAAAATAACACAGGTATCTAACATCTCAAAAGACTGAACAGTTTTTTGTTCAATCTCTTTCCATTGTGTAATAAGTTTTCACATTGTGTTTTTTTTTTTTTGTTGTTTTAATGTGGAAAATTAAAGTAAGTCAGTCAGTTACTAATTATTTATTAAAAAGAATAGTTGGCATTGGCAGTGTTAGTAATTTGGGAAGTTTGCATCTTTATGCTGTGTCCCAGTGTATCTGATACTAACTGAGAGCTATTTCCCTTTGCACTAAGAGCAGTGTGTGGCCTACCTCTTTGCTGTCCCTCTTTCACACCCAGCTGGGGCATGGCCCACATCTTTGTCCTGATAAAGATTAGTTCAACAAAATGGCAGAAAAAGACAAGAAGAGAAGGCAAAAAACAAGTTGCTGTAACTGCTTATCTTTTGCTTATGCAGATGCAAAGAATAAGAGGAATTATTTAGTATGGTCTGCTGAGCTAGAAGCCAATACAACAGGATAAAATATGTAAAACAAAATTAAGATATGAATATGTGAAAGGAACTGCATGACAAGGATAAAGGGAAAAAAAGTTGACTTTGAAATCCTATACTAATGTTCTAATTTTATGATGAATTAATACCCAGCAACAAGAGAAATACAATCTGTTACTAAGGTGAACTCCAAAATGAAAACTCACTCCAAAGTTTTGTCTAAATCCTACTACCAGTTCCCTGACTTTCCCACTCACTACAAAAACACATTTTCATTGTTGCTACTTATCTTTTTTAAAAACTATGACTTTTCAAAAAAAAAAAAAATGGAATTTGTGGCCTCAGATAACAGAGAATAACATTCTTGAAGTTCTTGATGGAAAATTTAAATGAGTTTACAAAGAGTAATTCTATAAAGGTCATTGAAACCTATTTTATGCTGAATTTCCCTTTCAGTTTGCCCACAAGGATTATAAAACACTCATCCTGAAAAAGCTCCCATTTCAATTTTCTTTTTTAGTTCACATTTGATCTTACTTTGAAGAAGACATGATTTTTTAGAGATAAATACAGTGCCGAAGCAGTGGAAAAAAGTGAAGCAGTTCTGATTGTTTTCTGAGCATGCCTTAAAAATTAAAGAGGTTTTTAGGAAGGTCAGAATGTCTTTGCCAAATTAGGTAGTCTGTTGCTGAGAAGCAGCATTAGATTCACTGAAGGCCTGTAGATAGTCATGGATAAAGCAGGGTATATAAGGGAAACTGCTTGGATATTGTTAGCATGTTTCTGTAGAAAGTTGTGTAGTAATCTGAATTTTATTGGTGACCAAAACCACAGCCTTATTTGAACCTTATTGATACACTTTGAGGGTGGTTGTGAGTGTAAAGAAACTTAGGACAGTTGGCGTGGTATTTTCCCCTGGTTCTGTTTGCTGCTGTTGACAGTCCTGCACTTGAAGTTTGTGTCCATTAGCTGGTGAAAAGAATGGTCTTCTATCATTAGGCAATAGAATTGAGCAAGAGATGACATCTTGTCCTGTGATGGAGAAATGAGATGCTTCTTGGAAATGCACCAGAAAGTTAAGAATTTTGATCAAACATGAAAACCAAAAGAACAGCTAAAGAACAGCTTGCTTCTTTACAGGAGTTGCAGGATTATTCACTTTTTTTTTTTTTTTTCAATTATTTTAAGGAGAGAGGTCTTTAGGCATGGATTGATTTCAGAAGGTGCAAACAGCTTTTCGAGGGTCTTGTCTCCTGCTTTCTTATAGCAGTGATAGTGACCACTATCAGAGACAGGATATGGAAGTTTGCAAGTTCCTGTGTACTCTGATATGTTTGTTGTGTTTACATAAAGCATACTTTCCCTCCGCATTGCTTTTAGTTTTAATGGAGAAAACAGATCCAAAAAGGCTAAATAAAAAGCCTGTGTGCCAAAGGAGTAGTTCATAAAACATGCAGGAGAAGCTCCATGCATTTCAGATGTAACTTTCTTTTAATTGATATTTTTCTTCCTCTTCCTGTAGGCAGTAAAACCAGAAAAGTCTATTTTGTCCTACTTTTGGGGCTTTCATAACATTTTTTATCCCTGTTTTTTTTTCTGTTTTGAGAAAAAAAAAATCAAGCACTGTAAACCCACTACTGAGTGTTCCCATTTATGTCATCTGCCTGACTGTAGCCAGTTCTGGGGTTCAGGTTCTGCCCTGTTTATAATGTCTGATTTTCACATATGTTTGGATTTTTATAGTTTTTTGGATTTGTTTCTTGCAATGTAAATTAATTTTCCTGTCTTAATACATTTTGTATGTGGAAGTATTTTAGAGGAAACAAACAGCAACAAACAAAAACAACAACCCAAGATTAGATTAATTACTATACAAAGTATTCCCCAAAGAAATAGCAAACAAAAGGAAGCCAAGATTATGATGGATAAGGAATGTCATTATGAACATAGCTTAGGGCTGTTGTGAGTTGTGGCTGTAAATGCAGGAAGTAATTTTCCTCCTGGACCCTTTTTGAATATAGGAACAAAATAAAAATAAAAGTCTGGTGATTGTAGGTAGAGTGGATGGGAAATACTGAAAGATCATAGAAGTGTCTGGGCAATAGGATGGAGGTATCCCCATATTAAGACACAGGAAGAGCTTTTGAATGGGTGGAGAAAGGGTGAATGATTTTTGTTTTCATGTTTATGAATTCATAGCTCATGATAATTTTTTTTTTCAGATGTTACCATTAGTACACCAGCATCTGAGACAGAATTACATAACTTTTTAATAGTAGATCCTTTCTTAACAGTCAACTGATGTGATTGGCTGACCCTGCTTTTTTGGTTTGAAAAGAATATTTGTTCACAGGATTGAACAAAATTGGAAAAAAGCAAACATAAAAACAAGCGAACCTTTTCACTTCTCTTTCTGTTACGTCAACTACAAAAAGTACCTGTAGAAGCTTTAGGCATTTTAATAATTAATTGGAGGGCTATATAGATTGATTAAAATGTCCATACAAACACACTGTATATGAAACAATTTTACCCTGCTGAGATAATGATTCAAAACAATTTAATCTCCAGAATTTTACCTTCTTTAATACAGATCAAATACTACATATGTTTATCTCTACATGAGCTATTTTCTGTAGTTAATAGGTGGTTTTCAACACTTATTTACAGTTCAACCAACAGTGTTTTCACTGCTTTCTCAGGGTACTTCATTAATAATTATGTTTGAGTATTATACATACGTTCTTTAATCTCTTTGTAAATATATTTTTTAAAAGGTCTTTTTTGGTGATACAGTTGTGAAATATCTTGCTGTTGGATTTTTGACTCAACCACATGTTTTTTCGTGTGGTATTTCACAGCTGGTTCAGGCAAATTCAAACTTGTATCATGTTCAAGAAAAAAAAAATCAAAAATAAATAAGTTTATTGCTTATCTGGACATCTCATTTTCCAGCTGCATGTTTCCTGCAGCTCACTGACTTTTCCCAAATGTTTTACAAAATTGAATTTTATCTGTAAATATTCTTTTCTTATTCTGCATTTAAATTAATTCATTTCCCATTCTTATTGGTAATAAACACTAAGGGCAAAGCAATTGCTTTCACATTTGATTCAGACAAGTAGCTTCCAGAATTAACAGAAATAAAGGTTTAGTGAGATAAACAGTCTGCACATTTGAAAAACTTTTCATTTAAAATGCAAACCAAAAGTTCTTAGAATATGAAATTACGTAAGTAAGTGTTTTGAGAAAGATTTTTGGTTTTGTTGTGGTATTAGTCATGTAAATATTTAGGGTCTATGTCAATACAAGTGGTGAGTGAGAGATGTAAACAGAAAACATTGTGTAGTGTTTCTACTGTAACTTTTTGTGTTACTTGGAATGTCAGTTTTATTTATTATAGTCTTCATTATTCACTCTTTGTCTTCTAGTTTGATCTTCAAATCCCTTTGCCAATGCCAGACAGAAGCTGCTGAGTATTGTTATCATTTGAAGGTTCCTCATCTTTACTATGGCTGGATTGAGAGAGAATTTCATGATCAAGGTCAGCAAGGCTTCTTGTAGCAGGAAGTCAGGTTTCACATACAATGAGTCTTAATTTTTTACTGTTGCAGATGCTTTTATTTAAGTTAGGGCTACTGATTTTATGTTGTATTATTTCTGCTGAAGATGACTCTCATGTGGAAATATCCCAGGAAGTAAGAATTTCACAGGGGAAGTCAAAATCAAGAAGTCAAAAGAGAGACAAAATTATAAAAGTATAATTTAATTCCTGAAAAATTTCAGCAGCTATGCAGTGGTGGCTATCCTCTGTGGTTTGGAAATTAAGTATTATTAAAAGTTAATCCAGTAGGCTTTCCTCCTCAGGCTGAGTGTAGGAAAGAAAAGCAGAACATGTAAATCTGGTCACGTACATATAAACATTTTCCTGCATGGTCAGGATGTGGTCTTGCAAGTCATCCTCATACCTCCATGATCCCATACCAAGGCTGATGGTGGTGCTACCTAGTAGTGTGAACTTGCTCAACCTTCTCAAAGCTGAGTCAGTGATGTATTGTGAGGTACAAAATACCACGGAGAATCTCGTGGATTACTTATGTGACTCTATCAGCAACTGGCTTATTTACAGAACAGCTCATTGAGAAAACGTGTAACATGACCAAATGGGATGAATGTCTGGCAGTGACAGAACAGGGGCAGTGTGGATTCTTGATGCTACTTTTTCTTTTAACCTGTCATCCTAAATTTCAGCCCTATCTGTGTATATATAAATATGACCACCAAAGCTATAAAGTGACCTTCAAAAACCTTTCTGGCTATCTTAAGTGTTTATAGACAATAAGTTGTGTTGCAGTCTTATGTAGATGTTTTTAAATATTAATAAGTATAAATTATCTTTCATCTGTTTCCTCAATCAGTTTCTTTGCTTTTTAACATATTGCACATTGAAGCCTAATCTCTCTGCAATGTATTATGATAAATGTATGACAGTCAGTGTTCATGAGAAAAGAAAAGTCATATTTAAAATCACTTACTAGTTTAGAAACAAAATTGCTACTCATACACAATAGGCTAGTCACAGGGTCAAAGTGAGTTTTACTTTCAAACTCATCATGAGATTTTTGACAGTAAATGATATAAGCTCACGTTGGTAATACTGGAGCTATTTTCTGTGATGTAACAGGCCTTGATGATCTTTTGGGTCTTTTCCAACCTAAATGATTTTATGATTCTACATTATCTTTGGAAAAGGAAGTATTTTGTCTGAGCTTTCCTACCTGTCAAGAAAAACAATAGAAGTCCATCTAATACTCCTACTCAAAAATAGACCAAAAAATAATATTAAGATTACGTTTATCATTGACAATAACATTTTTATGTAAAGCAATTTTTATCATTTGGATAAAATGAAACTTTCACTTTTTACCTTGGTAAAATATTAAGCCTTTTGAATGTGATACTAGCACAGCCAACAATGTCTTCAGAGAAATAAGAGATTACAGGGAAGTTAGAAGTATGAAGATATTTTAATAATTAACAATTTGATCTTTTTATGTGAGGAAGCCTTCCTTTCTAAAAGTAATCCCAGTTAATGTGTTTACAATCTTGAAAACTGTCTGCCATTGCACAGCCAAATATGACTCTGTGCTGCAGCAGGGACCTATGAGTGCAAGTGTCTTTCAGGCCTTCTTGCCAGCTTTCATTGTAAGCTTGCAGTGATGCTTTGTCCATGATTTCCAGGTTGCAGAATCAGGACCAGAGGTGTCAGCCAAGGGATGCACTTGTTGCAGATCTGCTGATCAGTTCCTGCCAGTGCATAGGCCAAGGAAATGGGAGGGAGGCAGATACGGTAGTGTCCCCAGATCTCCTCTTGGGCAGACCCCTTAGAGGGATATATAGACATTCAGATTATTCTACTCCACTCCTGTCTGTCAAATCTGGAGTTTCCTTAGTGCAGTACAAGGGTCTACAAAGCCCTTTGATACTGCCTTTTACACAGCTGTCCCCAGGGCAGCTTAGAAGAAAAGCCTTTCTCTTTCTCAGCCTGATTTAGATATGCTTTCTCTCTGTCAAGGGTACCACTTCAGAAGGTAACTCATGCACAATGTCATCATTGCTTCTGACATTCTGACATCTGCTAGAAAAACTGTTTTTTTGTTTGTTTGTTTTTCTGCCATAAACAGTATTTTCCCTTCCTTCCCCAGCACAGCAGGATGTGCATATGGAAGCAGAACGTTTCAGTTAGTGGCCAACCTCATAGCTGGTATTGTTTTTTTCTGCTTTTTGTATTTTTTTCCCCTCTTACTTTGCAGTTAGCACTGTTGTTATCAATTGCTTGGTATGAGATAAAAACACGAAGCCTGTTCTTCCATGTGTAATTTCTAAACCTCTGCATCTTACTGTGGTGGTTTTACTCAGGTGCGTGGCCAAGCTCCACCACAACTGCTCTCTCACTCCCCCTCCTCAAAGAGGAACGGGGAGAAAATACAATGAAAAGGGCTCAAGGGTTGAGATAAGGAAAGGGAGATTGCACAGTAATTATCGTGACAGGCAAAACAGACTCAGCGTAGGGAGATAGTAAGATTTATTACCTATTACTAACAAGCTGGAGAAGTGAGAAACAAAGGAAAGAAACCAAAAACACCTTTCCCCCCCATCTACCCTCTTCCACCTCCCCCCCCAAGCGGCGCAGGGGAACGGAGGAATGGGGGTTATGGTCAGTCTATAGTGCTTCTTCGCCGCCGCTCCTTCTCAGTCACTCTTGTCCCCTGTGCTGTGGGGTCCCTCCCACGGGATGCAGGCCTTGCTGAACTGATCCGGCATGGGCTTCCCACAGGCAGCAGCTCTTCAAGAACTGCTCCAGATATGGGTCCGTACCACGGGGTCCATCCCTCAGGAGCAAACTGCTCCAACCTGGATCCCCCACAGGCAGCAGCTCCTGCCAGGTCACCTGCTCCTGCGTGGTCTCCTCTCCACGGGCTACGTGTCTGGCCCAGAATCTGCTCCGGCGGGGTTCTTCCACAGACTGCAGTCTCCATCGGTGCAGGTCCACCTGCTCCACCGTGGTCTCCTCCACGGGCTGCAGTGTGGAACCCTGCTCCACCGCGGTACTCCATGGGCTGCAGGGGGACAGCCTGCTTCACCATGGTCCTCACCACAGGCCGCAGGGGACCTCTGCTCCGGCTCCTGGAACACCTCTCCCCCTCTTTCTTCACTGACCTTGGCGCTTGCAAGGCTGTTCCTCACTCCTCTCACTCTCCCAGCTGCTGTGTGGCACAGCGGTTTTTTTCCCCTGTCTTAAATATGCTCTCACAGAGGCGCAAAACAACATCACTTATTGGCTCAGCTCTGATCAGCAATAGGGCCCTTACCAAACATGGGGCAGCTTCTAGATCCTTCTCACATAAGCCACCCCTATGGCCCCCTGCTACCAAAACCTTGCCATGTAAACCTACTACACTTACGTAGGAAGTGGAACTTTGCAGCCACACTCAGTAATTGCAATATAAACCGAGAACATCCAAAAATGGATTTTGCCTTTCTCTTCCTTCTGACCCAAAGCCTAGAACTGTCTTTTCCTTTAGCAAGCAAATTCCTAGCTGTCCACTGTACAGTGGGTCTTTATGCCATTGCTTGCCACCATCTGTCATGAGTAATTTGTCAACAGATTAGAGTTCAGGGTAGTTGTGTTATGCAACAGTCTTGTGCAATGAATAACTTCAGAAGCACCATGCTGATTCAGAGGATGTTAAAAGAGTAAGAAATGTGTAGAAAATCATAGAGTACTCGGACCCAGACAAGATGTCTCTGATGAGGCTTTCCTGTAGCTTGGGTGGAATCTTGTGTCTCCCCTTTCCTGCTATACTCTTCACTGGGACTGGTTCATATTCTTTCTCCATAAGAATTTTGACACTTTATTTCAGGCTCTGGACTGGTCTCAAAATACTGGTCCTCAAATTGTTCTCTATTTAGTCATCTGGTAAACATGTTTCTCCAGAATGCATTGAAACTAACTCAATACCTGTCTGACTCTAAATATGGGGAGAACCTTCAGGTTCAGTTTCCACCAACGTGACCCCAACGTCTACAGTTTTCTTTTCTTAATGGCTACCTCTATTTCATATTTTCATCCTTGACCATCAGACAACCTTCTCTCAAAGTGTAGAAACACAAAGTTCTAGGTGTGGATAGGTCAAATATGAAAAATAATAATTTAACTTTGGCCTGACACTAACATAACATGAAATCAATATTGTATGAGGTAAGGAAGAATGAACTGCATTTAGAGAGGCCCCAGTCCTCAGCTATCAAATTTTCTGTCTGACCCGAACCTGCATCAGTTTAGAACAGGAAACCAAGAAAAATCTGTTTCCTCCAGATCGTGTTGATGTAATGGTATGCAAGGTAATTAATATTCTGGATTTCAACCTGACCCATTGGAATCCTCAAAGGCAGAATGAGACAAGAAAGCAAACAAAACATTTCCTTTCTTTTCCAGAGAAAGATAAATAGGAACAGCTAAACAAGCTCTGACAAGCTTTAAAATCAGATATGAAATTGGATTGTATTATACCACCTAAAAATGATAGCAGAGTTACCAAACTGATAAAAGTTGGTTGTTCCACTAAACAAACCTCTGTTTTAGGAGGGAAAAATAACAGCTGTTGACTAGAAAGCCTAATGGTCCAAAACCAAAGTGCTATCTCTTAGACTAAAAGCTGAAGGTTGAAAAAGTCTAAACATTTTCTCGACATTAGAGGAAGCAAAGCAAACTCTAAAGTCCTTCCAATCATCCCTCAAAAACATGTATTGTGGTTTTTTGTTGTTGTTGTTGTTGTTCTTGGGCCATTTAGTTAGGAAACAACTCCCAGAGGTGTGAAATTTGCAGGAAAATAGTGGGACAGATCTCTGAATGGTGCAGACCAAATATTATTGTATTTGGTATAACATCCAACTTTTGCTTAAAAAGCAAAACAATCTGCCTGAAGTTCACTGCCTGTCCTTTCCCTAATTTGATTAGGTAGAAGGAGAGAGAGAGAGACAGAATGTGCTTTTGCTCTCTGCACATGTGGCTACAGGTTTGCAGCAGGCTACAGTTGCTGGTATTTGTGATGAACTGATTTAGTTGGCTCTTTTGGTATACCTGTCAGGTTCTGCTATCAGAGAAAGATACTGTATCCTAGTGCATTTTAAAGCTCTTCTTTTGATCAAAAGTGTGATGTATAGCAAGAGCTTTGGCTTTTGCCAGGCTCAAGTTTTTCTCCTTTGATCCTCCACCAGGTAAGAAGATGGTGCACTGATGTCCACTAAATTTAATGAGTGCGGTTTAAAAACTAATTTTATAAAAAAAAAAAAAAAAATCACTTCATTTTTTTTTTATATGTGAGTAGAGTTGTGTATCCAATGACAGATATACAAAACCCTCAAAGGCTGCCAAAGAACACAAGTTATACAAGTGGGCATGTCACAGGCTGACTCAGTGACTCAGGTCTTGGCAGCTGCCCTATAAACAAAGCTACTGAATTGGTTTGAATCTGTCTGATCACAGAACTTCTTATGCAGCTCACTTTCAAAGATATGTCTTAAAGAATTACTAGAGAGTTAAAATACGATCAAAATGCATGAATTACTAATAAGTTAAAAATTAGAGTAGGCTTTAGAAATCCAATTATAATAGCTGTACTTCAGTCTCTGGGTTTTAATCAGACATGAGTACATGCTAAATCCAAAGCAAAGATTTGTGAATCAAAATACATTTCCATTCTACATTACTTTAATTTGCATTTCTGCTTTGGGACGTACTCTCCAGCTCCTCTGCCAAACACCACTGCCGGAATTGTTAATCAACTGCAAAAACTGATTTTTAATATCAGACAAATTTTGAGGATGCAGTAGTTGGTGTAGGTTGCTTAGTGGCTGTTTAGAGGCCTGTTCACATGTTCTGAATTTTTAAAATTATATATAAAAAAAAGGCAGAAAAAAAGGTAAATAAAAGCTAATAGTTAGCAATCTGTAGGCTAGATCTTTCCACAAAGCTGTAAAGTTATAGAGGTAGCTGTGTTCCAAAAGGGGGTATACATGATGCTTGTTAATATATAACACTGATATTTGCTGATTTAAAATGCATTTATATTCTAGAGTTTGATTAAAATAAGTATTAAGCCATAATATTGTTGAGGATACCTTTGCTAACATAAAATTTTGCAAGCAAGGCCTCTCAAGCAAATCTCTATAAATATCAAAAGTTTAGAATGATTTCATACTATAATGCTTTGTAGGTAGATTTGTGTTAATCTGTACCTGTGACTGTGAAAAAGTAATTATGACAGTTCTTTTGTTTTCTGTTCATTTCTTCTGGAATACTCTTTGTTGACTTCTAGGACTGGAGACTCTGTTACCTGTCCCTGGAGAACAAAGTATTTGCGGTTAGTTTAGTGTGACAGTGGTATTTTTGTTTAGAAACTGAGCCCAAGTTCTCAGCTTCTACATGTCTTTAAATACGATTAGCAAATCTTGACAGTTTGTCACTTGTGCTCTGGAACGATGTGTACTGTTATTTACAGCTTAAATCCATGTAATCCAACCCTTTCATCTGCATTTTCTCCAGATTTGTGCAGCTCAGAAGCTGTGACCCAATAAATCTTGAGATGAGTGTTAGTTTTTTTGGGATAGTCTAAAAAAAAAAAAAACAAACACACTTTGAACATTTCTCTGAAAATCCAGAAATTATAGGAAGCTGGAGGCAAAGCTGAACAAAACAGCTAACAAAATCTGCTTTTCTCTAGGACACAGAGAGCAATATTGTGCAAGAGGCATTGGAGTGAGGCAGAATTTTTTTTTTTGTGGGGATTTTTGCATAGTTCTTGCTTTCCCTGACTACAAGTGCTGTCCAAAACACGTAGTCCTCGCCGGAATATTTGGCAAAAAGGAGTTTTATGCCTTCAGGATCTTTATGTAGTTAATGTCTTGGTGCTGTATGATAATACGTGACTTCTTGTCTATAGCACAGATCTAGACAGATTCAGTTGACTAGTATACTTGTTAAGGTTTCACAAACTGATGGGATATAAGCATTTGCCTGAAGCTGAGCATGCATTTTAAGTACTGCTTTGCATTCAGATGTTTTTACAAAATGCTTAAATGCCCAAGTTCCATTTTATTTTTAAAACAAAAATATTTTGTTGTAAATGTAGCACCAAGGCCTGGTGCCTACACTAGTTTACTGGAATTAAATATATTTAGTTTATTTAACAGACTGATTTTCCAGCTATCACTAAATAAAAATGCTGTTAATAAAATCTAATAAATTTTTAATCCCCATATCTGTTAAACAGACCCTACAGATCTTTTTTGCACCCTATATTTCCATTTATGCTACCTTAGCATTTATGCTATTCATGATCAAATGTTTTGAAAAACTATCCTTGGAAATTAAGTTTGAATATTCCAGCGTAGAGCAATTACTGAACCTATTTTTTTTTCCAACAGTTTATGGTATGATGACAAAGTGAGGGGAAATTAATAGCCAAAAGCAACCTTACTATTCATACCAGTAAGTATACAGACAGTTTTATTTGTCGCTCAGACAGATGAGTCTAATTCTTTCAGCTACAGAGTTTGCACCATAGGCAAATATCTACCCTGAAATAGCTCTTTCTTTTTCTTCAGTTCTGTTTAGTTATACAAATTTTGTAATTTACAGAAATGTTTTTTTCTCTATTTGTTTTTGAATGGCTGATGTGTTAGGCAAAATAAAGAATGATGAGGAATAATGAGACTACTCATATAATCATTTTTTTAATCACAAAATACAACACAGTCCCTGAGGTGGGCTTCCTTATCACAAAAGAACCTATATTTTTGGGTTTGGACACGTTGTAACACTAACTTTTTTAAAGCAAAATGCTGTTGTGTTCAGTGGACTGTTCTGTTCAATAAATGTGATGGCAATGTAGGCTCTCTTCTGCTTTTCTACTAGTCATTATTCTTTGGGTGAGTAGCTTTCAAAGGGAAGTTGTTTTTACATACCCCCACATGACATTTCTTTCCCCATGAGCATAAAGTAATACTAACAGCTAAGACAAAAACAGGAGGAAAGAAAATGGAATAAAGTAAATTCTTCCTGCCACAAAGGCTGTTGTGAAATTTTTGGGAAGTTTTCAGTACTTAGAATCACAAGAATTTCACTGACTGAAATTGATCCACTTCTGATAAATAATAAACATAAATAATGCATAAGATATTCTAACAGAGTGATATTAGCAGGTGAATTTTTTGACATAGTATATATATATCCCTGAGATTTTATGTCAGTTAATGGGAAAATGTTTAAATTAAAGAGAATCTAATCTTGGTATAATTCAAGAACTAAGAAGAAACATGAAATTGTAAATTAGACTTTGGCTAGATAAAACTTGCATAACGACATGCAGCTTATACAGCTTTAAGTGTATTCTCTAACTTCCCCAAACATCTGGCAGATGAATGTCACTGAAAAATAATGCTTAACAACTTTTGGAAATGTTTCTAGCTTCAGGTACACGCATAGATAACGTATGCTGCTCCAATACAAAAATAATTTGTATTGTGTGTGTAATTATGTAAATACAAATATGTGTGCTGAAATGTATGTAATATACACTCAAGTACTGAAGGTGTAAAAGTGAAAGCATAGTAGTCCCTGTAAAATGTCAATATGTACTGTTCTTTCTCAAGGAAAAGAAGAGTTTAAGATGAAGTGCTTGATGTAACATTCATTTCAGGCACTGGGCATGTGTGAAAACATAGCTCCATTTTCTCTAGCCTTTTGTTAATGCATACCAAGGAAAGTAACTCTCTTCAATCAAAATAAACGGAATATTTTTGATAAGTGCAACTAATTTGTAAGCATGGCTGAGGGCAATGTATTCAAACAGCCTTACAAATTCAGAGAATAAAAGAGCTCCATAAAGGAACACTATATCTGTTTGAAGTGAAATTGCCAGAAGGATTCTGTACAAGGAAGCTGATTCACTTTTATAAGAGCTATACCAGAGTAAGTGGCAGAGATTTCAATGTTCTCTGCCCACCTGTGGGTCTCTTGAGCTGCAGCATTCATATGTATACAAGGTTAACTACTTGCCATGTTAATTGCTGCAATACCTCTTCAAAGTCAGACGGTGTACAACATCCTGAACTCTTAGTCATTTATTTAAATAGAAACATCTAGATGAGCTAAAATATAGCTTTTTCTGAAGAGTTTTAAATTCCAGTGTTCTAAAAATATCTTTATTTCCTCTTCTCTTCTGTAGGTTTTGTTTGCAGCTGTGGGAAAGTGCACTGAAAGTTGGTTTTGCAATTTTTCTGAAAGCAGGCAGAAGTGTGCTTATTCTCATGTGCTATAGTGAAAGGTCAAACACATGTAACTGAGATCCCTGTTTCCTATTCTTCTTTCTTTAGTTTCTCAAGATTGTGGCTGCTCAGACAACAAACATGTATCACAAAGAAAAGTGCTAATGAAGTATCTTGGTCTGTTTCTGTGGAGCATCATGTGATCTAAAAAAATGGCCTTTCAGTTTGTCTGAAATCAGTGAAATGGGTGATTATGGGGAGAATATGTTCTTGGTGACTGCTGAAGAGAGGCTGTCGTGTGGTGGTATATCTGGAGCTTATCTTATTGCTGAAATGCTCGTATTCATGGTTGTCCAATGGAAAGATACAGAAAGGGAAGTGGCAAGAGTTTGATTAGAGTGTCTGGTGGACCTTTTACGTTCTGTTTGGATATGACTATGCTAAATCTCTGTTTCACAAGGCTAAATCTAAAGCCTTAAGCCATCCAGAAATCTTGCCCCAGGTGTCAGACCTATCACCAGATGACTTTCCTTTCCTGAGTGATCTCTCTTTTGGATGAAAGTAGGAGGGCTAGAAACCCTCTGATGAAAGTAAAAGCTGAGAAAGTGCAATTCTGTACTAAGAAATGAATTCTGCCTCTTCAGTGATAATAATCTCCAGCAGATGACAGCGATGAATTAGCACAGAGTTTATGAATAATTAGAGGACCTGAATACAGGTCCTTTACAATACAAGTTGTGAATGCTTCACTACTTAAAGCATGATTGCTTGAAAGTGGTTAAGTTTTTTCATTAAGGTTTATTTTTACTCAAGATCTCCATCTTATCCTCTGAATCCCTGAAAATAGTATGATAGACTGTCTCTGTACACAAGTCAGAAGACACTTGAGCTTAGATTTGGTATGCAGTTCAGAATAATGGCTTTCTATATACACGGTGGAATTAAGCTGCTTATTTTAAAGATGTGTTTTAGGTTTGGCCTGTTTTTTCTTTTAGCACTTTTACTTCTTATATCTCTTTACCTGCCCCTCTGTCTTACTGTTTATTGTCCCCTTCAAAGAAAGAGCATAACTCTGTGTTTACTGTCCCTATCAGTTTAAATTACAGATCTGACCTGACATTAAACTGTTCCTTTTTTGTACTGGAGGAAAAAAAATCCAAAACAGTAAGTCATGATATTATCCTTCACTTTCATTGAACCATCTGGACTTCTGGAGCCAGAGCCACAAACTGTCAACATCTCTTGATGCAAAGCAAATAGACTTGGCTAAAAGGGAAGTTCAAGCTTGGAGAATCATCCTGTAGAAAGTTTAGAGCAGTTCAATGCTGGAGGAAGGAAATCATTATTTGTCAGAATAACCCCATCCTGCCCCAAAGCCACAGCATTAGAACATAACCTAATGCTGTACCCTTAAAGATTAGGCTTGTATGGAAGACTTCAGTGGAAATCAGATATTAGTTATAATGAAGTTTATTTTTAGTTTTCTGTTTGCAAAGCTTATGTCCCAAACAAGAGAAAGAGGCCTAGCCTCCCACATCAAGTCTCCCTTAATTTAAGTAAACTAGTAGGAGACTAGTTACCGCATGGATTGCTCCCTCAGTAATAAAATTGATACATATGATTTTGATATGCATAAAACAAGTTAATTTCAGGTTCCTGAGCTGTACAGAACCATAATTATCGTGGTGATTGGCATTATGTACATTTTCCTAAAGATTTCCTTGAATCAAGGCACTAAAAAATATAAATAAAGTAACATTGTAATGTCACGGAAGGGTGGAAATGCCTTATGAATTGGTCTTTCATGTGGGATTATAAGTGAAAAAAGTGTAATATTTATTCTTTATTCCTGAAAAGATTCCAAATTGAGACTAAGGACATGCTGAGAAATAAGCTTGTATTTTATAGAACCATAGCATTGAATGTTCATTGCAAATAATGATCACTATTTGAGTCTAGATTATTACTTGTCATTTTATGTTCTTGGCAATAAGCATCTCTAATTTAAAATATTTATTTTTTCTTTTGGCTAAATTTCCGTTAAGAACTGGAACGGTTGTCTTAAAATGATGATCTCCCAGGCAAAATAAATTAAGTCTTGGAATTATGTCAAGACTTTTAACTGAAGACAAAGTTTCAAAACAATCTTTGTGCAAAAAGCTTACTTTCTCCCTTTAGCTCATCTTTCTACCTACTGCTACTCCGGGTGTTTCTGTCTGTAAATCAAACATATGCTCTTTCTCTTGCTTTCTGGAAGACTTCCAGAGTTTGGGGGGAAGTCTTACAGGAAACCTTTCCAAAACATATTTAGGACTTGTTCTTCCTGCACAGATGAAACCCTCAGATGTGTTTTAATACAGGCTAACTGAAACTGGAAAAATACAATATTTGGTTTGGGGCATTTTTTTTTAATTAAATAGTAGAGGCTTGATGGCTATTTTTTCCTTTTAGAATTTGCATCAGGAGTTTTAGTTCATTGCTACTTCCTTGTTTCTTTTAGTAAGTTCCAGATGTGCTAATAATTTGAGATTTTATTATACATGTTTATTTGATCAAATAAGCCTGTATTACATTTTGAGACTTCCTTATCAGATGGAAGTGAATGCAGTCTTTACCCTTCATGAAGGAATGCTATATAGTTTTGATTTGAAAACTTCTGTCTTTGAGTTAAAAAAATAATCCAGAATAAAAGACCTATATGTATAAGAAAGATATGGCTTTAATTCTTTCCCAAACATAGTCACAGATTTTCCAGGTGTTCTGGAGTCTAACTGTATATCTTATTAATCTAATTTTGTCTTATGTGACTATTTGATATACCACATAAACTGAATCCATTCTTAGGATCCTACCAATTCACAGATTTAGAATTTTGTACCAGTGAAACACCACAAGTTAACTTTGCAATATCTAAAGTGATTGGCTCTAATTAACTTTAAATTTCTTTCCTCTGTATTTTTTTTTCCCCAAACATCAGAATTCTGACCTTCTATTCTATTATTTACACTCTTTAATTATAACTGATTAGTATTTGTTCTTTCATTGACCCCCTGGAAAATAATCCTTCATGTTTAACAGGTATTTGTTTGGGGGCTGCAAGGAACAAAAGCGGTCAAGGGAACAATATATGTTCAGTACACATACTGACTTTATACAGTATTCCCAGCATTATTTGAATCATATTATTAAGAGCAACTGCTGGGTTACTGCCTAACTTAGTGTGGTCTTTGCTAGTTAGTTGGCTTTGCGCATACTATCATTATTGTTATGTATTCCTTTTTTAGTAAGCTGTGCTGAAATACTGCTTAACAAGGAGAGAAGCAGAGGTAGGCAATTATCAGTATTAGGACCTGACTAAAGTTTGCTGACTTCTTTAAGTTTTATGTCATGTCTTTTGTGCTGCTTATTCACATATTAGGAAATATTCAGATCTTCTATATCACGCTCTGATGTTAATGAAGTAAAAGTAGAAATTAATACAATCAAGTCAGGTAGATGCATTAAGGAATGCTGATGGTATGGATACGATCATGTGTTCATACAAAATAGGCTTTAAAAGTATCAGTGTTAACATAGCCAAAAATGAACGTGGGGAGAGAATGGTGAGTAATTCAAGGTATGTGTGTCTGCTTCTTTTCTTCTCCCCACAGTCTTATTACTCCCTGACTTCCACAGAAGATAAATATTAGTGCCTCCACTCTTTAGTTACAATCCTGAAAAACGAAATGAAACCAACAACAATGCTTAAATCACTGAAATTAAAGTCACTACTCCTAAGGAGGGTGACTATTATTTTTTCCCAGCTTTGCTAGGGATCATTACATCATCTTATGCTATGAGCTTAAATAAATTACTGTGCACAACTGTATTTTTACTCAGGAATGGAGCCTATAGAGTACAAAGGTTTGCTTCATAAGTATAACTAGTGATTGAACTAGATCAGAAGGTCCAGAGGAGCTCAGAAAGTAGAAGGCCCATCAGTTTAGTTCCATTGCCATTATATGATATGCTCCATCTAAGAAGTCATGGCACCAAAATGGACACGTACAAAATATAAAACAAACAGATCACTCAGGATTTAATTCAGGTTTTAATCAATCAAGGCAGGAGATTAGATTTAAAGTTTCAGAAAATGAGATTTGATGAGTAAATAGACATTTCTATCAATGCCAAAGTATTCATCCTTGTATATACAAAGAGAGAAATTTCATATATATATATATATTTATATATAAAAGAAAAAATATTTCAGAAGTATTTTATAAATAGCTAAAATCCTAGAAGAGAAAAATCTGTACTTCCTTGTATGATATGCTACATATTCAGTTTCATATATAAATGAGGAAAGAGAATTTCGTTTCTTGTTCTATTTTACATGTTCATATAAGAAAAAGTAAATACTTATTTTTTATAGGTATATTTGTCTTCTGGATTCCTGAACTGAATTCCTGGTTTGAGGAGTTCAGGATGTAAATAAGTAGGCACTTAGTACAGTGAGAGGAATTATACTAAGTCAGGTACAGAAAAATATACATGGACTATGTAGATCAGATAATTGTACAGAACTACTGGAAGGAAAAAAACTGGCCCTTACTACTACATAATCAGAAATCTTCAGAGCAGTGTGCTTGTTCTACTAAATAAATAATATTTGTGCTTGTAGAATCAAAGTAGGATGATAACATCTTCCTCATCCCCAGAGATGGATTTTCTTCTCCATCTCTGTTATTAGGATATGTTTGAATACTGTCACTGCTCTGGATACAAAATTAACCTTTTTTTCCAAAAGTGATTTTTTCCAACATTTTTTCTATTTAAGAAAAGCAAAACATAATTAGCACAAAACAATTAGATTTATCTCTTCGATGATGTATAAGGTGTTTGGCTGTATTGTTGAAAATGAATCCCTTGGGATGCTGTAATCTTCATAACTTCTCCATTCAGCGTATCATCTTCAATTATTGTTATCAGTCCTTCGGCAATTATTGATGGGCTTTAAAAAAAAGGGAGGGGGGGGAGGGTGCGTGAGGATGTTATTTAAGAATCTTTGAATCTTGATGTAATAGAACATGTGAAAAGGACAGGTATGGAAACTGAAGGTAAATCTGTATACCCTGAAACTTAATCTGAAATTTGAACAAATTTGTTTTCAGAAAAGCAGAAGTGGTATTACTGTTTCAGGAGAGAAATTGTCTCCTTAGTCATGACATACAACATAAGGCTGCAGCTTTACAAATCATCATTTGTTTGTTGTAGGTATCCACATCCCTGTGGATATAGAGGAGCTGCTGGAGTTTTCTCTTTTGGGGAAGTGGGCAGAAGTAACCCTTACACAATCCTCTGCAGCTCCTTGCTGATTGTTTATCTTGGTTATTGTAGCAGGGCTGACAGATTAGTGTAAGTTGAACTTTGTCACATTGGTTTGTTGTGGTGGATAGATGCAATATATCTGACATGAAAAAGGACAGGCAAAACAACACAGGTTTCCTTTGTGTAGAAGGAGATGAACAGCTGATTGTTAAGAGAGTGAGAAAGCATTCTAAAAATATCACTTTAGTCCTGTCTTGTTCATGTACTTTTTCCCTAGGTGTCTGTTTTTGGCCTTTCTTGGCAATACCCTAACGGTCTAGGTGACTGATACGACCCACCATGGTTGGTACTGTGCTTTTATGAACTTAGTCCATTTTTGTCCGTTCTTTGTTTGATGTCTGTCTTGTTTCAATTCCAGGTTTTGTGGAAACCAAACCCTGAATCTCATAAGTTTGATTAAACAAATTTATGGAACAATCCACCAAAGACTATTACAAACTAATACACTGTCTTTAACTCAGGAATTTGATTTGCAGTTTGCTGGAACTGGGAATGCATAAAGGGAACTACTGCTAAGTAGGAGATGCTCTTAAGTGTTTGATGCCTTAAGTATCTGCCATTACTCCCTTGTATATAGGATAACACATTTGATTGACTTTGGTTTGAGACAGCATTTCCCTTTTTTTACTTTAATTTTGCCTGCTGAGAATCACTTGAAAATATTAATGAGTGTGCTTGTTCTTCATTTACAAAGGTCAAAAAACATTGTATCTGACTTGACTTACTCCATGACGCCATAGAACTGCATCATATTTTTGATCTCATCTTTGTATGAGAAGTATTGTCCCATGTTCTCTTCTTTATCTATTGACTGAAGAATCGGCGTGTTGACAAATCCTGGACAAATTGTGTTGAGTCTCACACCATAGTTTTCTATGTTAGCAGCTAACTAGAAAAGAGGAAGTTAGGCATTCGTCATCAGCATTTTTAAATGGTATTGTGTATCTAATTTTTCAAAGAATAAGATTTAACAGTAAGTATATTTCAGACTTGCCAAGTTAGCAAAATTTGTTACAAATTTGTTGCAAAACAAATTGTTTTGTTTCAACATCTAAGTTTGAAGTATGCTTTTTCTAGTAATTATATTTTTATTTTCCAACATCTGTTTTGCTGGGAGAACAATTTTACGAGAAATTAACACACTTTCTTCCATATGTCTGTTTTTCCCCAAAATTTTTGTATCAATGCTCTTGACATGTCATTTACCTCCCTCACCTCAGCTGAAATAAGATTTGGCCTGTACCCCTAAAGCAGTAATGCTAAACTTTTACGGCTGTTTTATCCTCCCTGCCAAGGAAGAAATCTATCACCAAGTATATACACTGGAAAATCCCTGTGAACAGGAAAGGGGCAAGGTTTTTTTCATGATGCAGCTCAGGAACATGATGAAAGTAAGCAAAAGGTCTGGCTGGGTCCTTCCTTTGTGGTGCTACCAGTGCATGCTTGTAGCAAAGGAGAAGTCTGATCAGCAGCCAGGTATTGAATGCTGGATGAACTTTCTTAACAATTGCGTAAACCTTATGAACTATTTAGGATATATCCAAGAATAACCATAATTGTTCAAAACTAAATTCCATATATGTTAACATTTGACAGGAACCCTTTCTGGTATCATGTAAATCACATCTCATTTTCATTATATGGTAGTTTGCCCTTTTGGTTTGAGGAAAAAAAAAGTCATAGATGCTTTGTATCACACCTGTACGATGTTAGACTGGACTGCCTTTCCTGGTAAGTATAGTTTATTATTCTTTTTCTCCTCAACTGTACCATGTTCAATAGAGAGACAGCATTTCCTCTAATTTTCTTGTGACTCCTTTATTGTTGACCTTACACTGTGATGTTAAATTACATTACCATGTGAAAGTAAAACTAGAAAACCAGGTGTGAGGTTCTTTCTGTGGCTAGTATGTGATGTGCAACACTTAACCATAGTGTGCTGTTTAGCTTAATCTTAAAAAGGAGTGATTTGTGGGGAGTGTAGGGGAATCAAATTTAGATAGCTACCGAAATGATTTTTTCAGGTGCTTTATTCTGGAAATTAGGTTGGAATTCTTTTATAAGTAGACTGTATTTAAGCTTAATCTATGAAAATGTAATTCTATTTCAGTGTCTCCAAGTTATTTTCTCATTCTGTTTGTTTGATTTGACTAGAAAATTTTGGAGTCAGACTAAGATGTGCTCATATAATATCTAACACATCCCATCCTGACTCTGTCATTTTACATTTTTAGCGTGTTAAGAGTTGCTAAGAATAAATAATGGTCAACATATTTGTGTTCAATCACTTTTTGCACTCTTTAGCACCTGTTTATCATTTAAAAAAAAAAAAGTAATCAACCTGGCTTACAAATAAAGAAAACAAAATGCTAAATGACAGGGATGGAGTTATGAAAAATATTTTTTTAAAGCTTGGAAAAGAATGTATGACTTCTGGGCTCTTCCTGCTGTCCTTATATTATTTTACAATGTCTTTCTCCTGTGTTCCCTAAATCTTCATAAACTTCAAATTGTTCATAAACACGCACATGCCTTACTTATTCCATCTTTAGATTCTGTTTGTAAAAGGAGGGAACCTCCAGCACTTCAGACACTTTATTTGCTTTAAGAAAATTAGTTCCATTTATGTGACAATAGAGAGAGAGCATGAAAAACATAGCATGTCCCAAGGAGCTGCTGACTCTGTTTTCAAAAACATATACTTACTGCTATTGAGCGTGTAAATCCAATTACACCATGCTTTGTAGCACAGTACACAGGTTGGAATGCAGCAGGCATGAGTCCTTTAAAATAAAAAGGTAGCTGAGTAAGGATGTTGGGTACCTCTACTTATGATTACCTTAAACGTGTATGTAAGTTAATAATGTAAAAAATCAGTGATGGATTTATAGAGATGCAACAAAATAGACAGTTTAGTAAAAATCTTCAAACTCCATTTTGTAATCTGAAGTAAGTTGGGAAAAAGGAATGAAATAGATAAAATCACAGGAAAGCAAAAGAGAAATATTGAAAAAAAAATTGTATAGTTTAAGATAAAAGTGTAAGACAAAACAGAGGACAGGATCTGGAAGAATACACTCAAAACCAAGAATTTTAGAGCCTTGTTCAATGAATCTGGATATATGCAAATAAATACTCTGATAACTGACACGCAAACTGGACACTTGTGTTCATTTTAGGGAAGAAGGAAGTTGAGGGAAATATCAATGTCCATTTTGGCTACTGTAACTGAATTAGTATTAGAGTTGTAATACATCACTAAATAAATAAAATATCCGTCTTCAATCCCTTGATTACAGTTTTTCTCTGGGATTTTTTTTGTTTTTTTTTTTTTGAGATCTTTTCCCCTAGCCCTAGTGCAAGAGAGAGGAATGCATATGCTGCTCAACTGACAGATGTGCAGTCAGGCAATACATCTGCCCATGAAATATCATTGTTATTTATTTGACAACGTAGTTAGTACTATAACAAAGAGTAACCACTATAACAAAAGAGTACATGCGCCTTTGCATAGTGTTTTTTGCTCAAAGAAGCAAGCATAAAGAAAATATTTCAGACAATGTGCCATCAGACGCAGTGTAAAATTTATTTTACTTACAGTACTGCTATAGTAATATTTCGTAGGTGATGGTTTTTAAGAAGAGATTTAAATGAAATAGGGAAGTAATTCTGCAATAAGTAAATGGAAAAAAACCACCAAGGACTGAATGTAGGACCTCAGTGAAGAGAGGGTATGGAGATAAGTCAGTAAACACTGTAAAAGGAAGGATTAGATGAACTCCTCAGATAGTGAGCAGAAAGAAATGAAAGCAGAGATATGGACAGGAAAGTTTCTTAAAGCATTTTTTTAGGCTGAATTAGGTAGTCTGAAAAGGGTTTCACTGTATGGTACCTCCTACAGTGGGCCCTATTCTGAAATGAAAAACCAGGATGATGCTATTTAGAAGGGGACAGGAACAAAGAATTAACAATACTCGGTAATAGCACTGTGATCTTCTATAAGGAAAAGGAGAAGCAAATGAAAAGTGACTTTTGAGATTGTGAACCTTTGTGATGGGAGTGGCAGAGCATACACATTTCATTTACAGTATTGAAAGAAGAGCAGAGGCTTCAGTGGAAAAATAAGAACTTAATTCTAGTAAAACTGAGTTTGATGGCAAAAAGCTCATCAAGAAGAGATAGGCCATGAGTGTACATATGTATTTCTAAACACTATGCCAACACTATCCACTGTAAAATAAAAGCTGAACTGCACCACATGGATGTTCTGGTTCCACCTGAATGCTATGAATGAATGAATAACAAACTAAAGCCTGTGTAGTTAGAGGACAAAATTTGTGTTCTTGAATGTGGTATTGTAAAACCTTGATGCTGATTTTGATGCTTGCATGTTTAGTTCTAATGGAAATCAACTGGATTCATATCTAAGATACGTTTCTTATTTCATATTTTAAGTGATATAATCAAAAAAGAGTGTGACATCTCAGTGGAGATGATGGATACAATACTCAGCTATTAAGTATGGATTTGTGAGAAAAATACATATGCCAGAGACTTTTGTGAGGTCTTTGCTCTGGGATCCACTTTGTTCAAAGAAAATTACTTTCGAAGAAAGCTCTAATTACAACCCTGACAGCTTCAAGGTTTTATCTTGGTTTAAATGTTATGTTGGTGATCCAGTGAAAGCAACACTGTTAGCACCACTGTTCAGTGCTGGGAAATGAACAACTTAACCTAGTGGCTGGTTATGTCCTTAGCTTGGATTAATGTATTATTCTTCTGATTGAGAATCTGGTTTTGAAAAATGTCTTCCATGGTGTCTCCTCTGGGTTGCGATTGCAACAAAGACTTCTCATTCCTCTGTTTGGTGACTTCTGATTGTCATCCATCATCACCATTTTTCATGATAATTGGAAATGTTGGGGTACTCAGACATTGGAAATATTATGATATTATTATTATTTTTTTAACCCTTGAGTAGTTTTACATATTTTAAAGATGAAAACAATTCCAATATGTACTGGGAAATACAAAGGAGGAATTGAGAAGGTTATTTTGCTTGTTTGTTTTTTTTAAACCACAGTAAGGCAAGTTACTTTTTTTTTTTTTTTTCTCTTGAAAAGGAAGAGAAATAAAGTAAGGAAGGAAACAGCTCACTATAATGAACTGGGAAGAAGGTTCAAAGACAAATGTCAAAAGACAGCAGAAATAATTTGACAGGAAGAGAGGAACAAATAAATCATCGTTTGGTTAAATGAAAGCATTTAAACCAGTTCTAACTGAAATAATAATAATAATAATAATAATAGTAATTATTATTATTATTATTTTCTCTAAAATGGAGAACTAAGAAGAAATCAACTCACTTTCAGCCAAAGCAGTGACAATGAAGAGATAGTCCTAGCATCCTTTACAATGACAGTCCTGCCTCACTTTTGTTCCCAAGTTCAGTACTCAGTACCACAGTGTGGTTTCCAGCTCTGAGCCATTGCCCTGCCCCAGGGAGAGCTGAACCTGTATCTGTTAATGGTGTGTCCTAAGGACTGTGCTAGAAAGTGTCTTGGGATGAACTGCTGTGTGACATTGATTCTGCTCTGCCTGAGTATTTATTTTACCAGTGCATGAAAATGATTTCATAACATTCATTAGTGCATTCATTTGTTAGAACATCTGGATTCTATTTACTGCTCCCATAAATAATTATCTTATGCAAAGTGGAATGGCATCACTGAAACAGGCTGGAGAACATTATGCACAAAATAACTGTGGGGGGGGAGAGGGTGTTCAAATGGATGATGACTGAAGGTGCCCTTTGGGTTACCAAAAGCAAAACAGTGCATCAACTATATAACTGTGTTTTTGTTTGTTTGTTTATTTTTCTTCTTAGTTCTTCACAGGCTGACAGAGGGGCAGCTCGTGCCCTCATTTATATGCCTTGCTGGTAAGGTGTCAAGACCAGTCATTACCATTTCAGACATGATGCCAGGCTTCTCACTACAGCTGCTTTTTTATCAAAATCAATAGTTTTAGTTAAGTTTCATGGTCCACATCTTTAGAGATTGTTATTGGAGATGGAGAATTGAATCAATAAGCTTCATTTGTAAGCTTTATTGAAACCATTTTCTTTCAGTTCACTGAAGAGTTTTAATGAATACAGAGTTAAGGATTTTTTTTTTCCAGGTATGCTTATCCACTGAACATGTTTCACTTTGAAATTTGAGCAAGACCCTTCCTTTGGATAAGATATATTAGCTTTTACGTGCTCTTTCTAGTCTATTTTCTTCATGAGTGCACAGTTAAGCAGCTTGGGACAAAATTGGTTTCTGTTTGATAGTATCTTTAAGTTTCAGTAATTCTTTGAGAAGTGTACTTTCTGTTTGGATGAAAATGTCACAGAGAATAAGAAACCACAGTATGTTTTCTAACAAGGCTGTTCATCTCACAAAGGCTTTGAGCTCATCAGAAAGCAGTGCTTCTACACTATGATTAAGCTCTATTCCCAGTGATACTTTAGGGAAATATGTTCATGATTAAAACATTCAAATATTCAATTAAAATATTCAAATTTTCTCTCACTAGTGTTTCATAATGTCAATACCTTGTACTATCCTAAATGTCTAAATTTTATTTATTTTAATGGAAATGGAGAAAATGCTGAAAGGTAAGCTTTGGGTCACTGACAGAATCCATTTTAAA